>NC_056725.1:631921572-631991572 GCF_019279795.1 Protopterus annectens | reverse complement strand
GTACTCACGAAATAGCGGCAGTGTTTTTATTTATATATATCTGTGTGTGTGTGTTTGTGTATATATTTATATTTTTTATTTATTTTATTTTGCATTCTCGCAAACAACTTCAGTCAGCCTGTTCAATGTCATGTTCTACTGAGCCCTGTTATAAGATATAAGATACCTGATATCTCCTCTTCTGCTGCATAGAGAGCACATAGGGGATGGTTGCTGAACTATCTCAGAGGTATGTTTAAAATATTTCTGACAAGATTATGTTTATTATTCAGCAAGACACTGAAGTTATTCTTGCATTAGCTAATATGTGTGCTTATTTCTGTACACATTTCTATTGGGTTTTGCTATTTGCATTAATTTATAAAGCAGGAAAACAGTAAGGCACAGATTTTCATACATACATTGTGCTTAATCTATCTGCGTTAATAAGTGCTTCTTTAATGCAAGTCAAACTAAAAAAACTATATTACTTCCTTCCAATTGTTACATATACAGTTTGTGTCTTTGGGGATGGGTATTTTCTGTAACCTGCGTATACGTTTCCATTGCAGTTTCTGCTTTCCACTATCACTTGCATAATCTACTTACATTTTTAAGTAATAGCGTGGGAATTTGCAACACGCTTTAACTTCTCCTCCAAGAGACAAGCTATACACAAGCTGTACATACACATAAAAAGCAACAATTAGAAGCTACAATATCTTTCCACTTCAACTTGCATTAAGCAAAACATATTTACTTTTATAGTAGGTTGCAATGTTTCATGGCAATGTGTGTTTTGATAATCTGCTGCTTAATTAATATAAGCATTTAAGGGGATTAAGTAGGAATGTATACAGAAGCAATCAAACAGTGCATTTTTTCAGTAACATCTGTGCTGATAATTCACTTGCCACTTTAACACTTACCTCTGCCTCCACTCTGACTAGGATGTGGTGGCTGAATTCAGCCATCGTGTTCATATAGTTAATCTTTTGGAATAAATGACTATCTTATACAATTATCATATTACTAAACATTTTGTGGCCTACACAAACCAAGTCATTCCCTTACAGTACATGAAATTATGTGACAATGCAAATAAGTTATTTTCTGTTTATATATATATATATATATATATATATATATATATATATATATATATATATATAATATATATATATATATATATATATATATATATATATATATATATATATATATATATATATATATATATATATATATATATATATATATAATATCAATATATATATATATATATATATATATATATATATATACACACACACACACACACAGATCCACATGCACATATATGAATAGACAGATAAATTGATTTTATTTATTTATTGACATTTGAAAGTCTGACTTGGCAGGAGCCCAGTTTCATCAAAGGCCTGGGGCAAAAAGCTACAACGTATTACAAAACATTTTAAGAACAATATGTTCACAGTGTTTAAAATTAATACAAAAAATCCACATTTTAAAAAATTATAACAAATTAGACATAATAAAATAGCACTGGTTAAGAGCAGAAACAAGTAATATGACAATGATTTACCAAAGAACATCTCAAAAAATTTGGTACTTCACAGATTTAATATATAAACTTCAGAACAACTAGCTCAACAGCTTTCACACAATGTGCTTTGCCAGGTTTAAAACTTGCAGGCAATAACAGAACCATTTAAATAACCTCATTCAGTAACATCATTCTAATTAACATAATCATCTCTTAAAGGCAAACATATAAAGTAATAGTCAACTATAAACATCCTAGTTAAAACAGTAAAAAATAAAAATTTGTTATTTTAGTAGTCTCACTTTTAAAAATGGTTTTAAATTACACATTTCATTCAACCCTGGTAATCGATAAGACCTTAAAATATTCGTCCATTTTTACTTCTAGAGCTTCAGCTCTACCTACCAAATTCCTACTTCTATCACAGTTTTTCATCCCTTGTAAAATTAAAAATTTAAAGGGGTTTGTTTCATCATTCTCTGTTATATACTTTGCCAAAGCATTTCTCTTCACTTATGTCTTTACATCCGACATATGTCCAGTAATCCTTTCTTTAAGTTTTCTGTTTGTCTCAACTATGCAGAATGAGTTACATTTCATACAGGTAGCAATATAATGGTGTTACAGGTTGCATAACTATTAGATCTATATTCAGTTTTTATAACTGGATGAAGAAAGAAAGAATTTCTGTTTATAAGCACACAAGTACAATTATGATATGGAAATGTGCCCTTCTTTTGCAGTACTGTTTTCTGTCTTATTCTGAGATCTTTATAGCACAACCTTTGTTTTAAGTTCTTACCCTTCCTAAAAACAAACTTTGCATTTAGAGGGAAATAGCTTTTCAGTGCTTCCATTTCCTTTGCTCGTTTTCCACTTTTCCTAGCCAGTATCGTCCAGATCCCAGGCTTTGCCTGGGTCAGGATTTTATTTTCTGTGTTCAGAGCTATCCAGACCTTGCTGTGGTAGAGGGAAGTCCTACTGCTTACCAGTGGGAGTAGTGAGCATTGTATTGCCTAACACTAGAGGAGGGGGTTCCAGCTCCGAAATTGTAATTTTATTAGCCTTTTTGGGCTGATTTCTATCCCTTTCAACTTTCTGGCTTAGAAACACGTGTGTTTGCGCATTTTTTGCATCATGCAGCACCACAGGGCTGTAGTTAAACTATTCTAGGTTCCAGAAATTCTGTTATTCAAATTTTCCCTTAGAACTAGCTGGTTTCTCAGTAGTAGCACTAAAATCTGAACCCCTGTGACTAGCACTTGCTCTAGAACCTGCTGGAAAGCACTAGGAAGCCTGAAACCGATACAAATACTCAACTCTCATTGTCAGTAAGGAGAAATTAATCGTAGGCACTAAACAGCCTATAATTGCAAAGTACCTTGCAAAGGTAAGGGAAAACAGCTCTTGTACTTTACAAAAAAAGCACCTAAACAGGCATGTCCAAGGGTCAGCTTCTGGTGATTTCTCCTGTCCACATGGTGAATCTGGGCGTACTTGGGCAATGTGGCAACTGCCTCATGTACACAGACAATCCTCTCCTCCTACCACCCAACACAACAACCTGTGAGAGATGCACTTACATAGCCAAACTGGAAGCAAAGCTCTCTCCGGCCAAGATTGTGCTAGACAGTCAGGAGGAGAAGGTTAACACCTGCACTACACCTCAAGCAACTCATAGCCCTTCAAAACACACACCATCAATACCCACACATAGCAACACTAAATCCACATATGTGGAGGCCTATAACATTAACCTGACCAAGCACCAAGGACCTCTGAAGCTGAAACGCAAACAAACACCAGTCACAACCAAAGTGACACATAGCTCACAACACCAGTGTGCCACCCAACAACAGCCCCTAAGGCAGACAATGTACCCAACACTTTAGTCATAGGTGACTCTATAGTCAGGCACACTGATGTCCCACTCACCAGGCTGAACAAGGAGAAAATTACAATCAGCTGCCTGTCAGTTGCCAGGATCCGCCACATAATGCATGCACTCAAGTCACTTCACAACAAGTACAAATACGACTCTGTCATTGTCCATGTTGGAGTGAATGACTTGAGGCATTACCTCCCTGGACTACATGAAAAGAGACATGGAAGAGCTCTCGGATCATGTGGCCCAGGCAGGTATGGCCCTAGCCCTGAGTAGCATCCTGCCTTCGACCAGAATGATACCACAGTATAAGGACAAAATGATTGACTTCAACAATTGACTAAGCTTCTGGTGTCATTCAAAGGGGATCCAGTATCTGTCTGCCTGGGAAGACTTGCTTGACAAACCATGATGCTTTGCCAGAGATGGTCTGCACCTGTCACCCCTGGGATTCAGGTTACTGACTAAAGCTCTTGCCACCTCTATAGTGCCTTTTTAGGCATGGTTCAAAGGACAAAACCACCACCGTAACAGATACAAGCATGCAAAATCTGAAGGTAAGGCTACTCAATGCTAGAAATCTAAACCTCAAAATCACTCTTTTGAGGCACTCCTAAAAATGGAGAACATCGATATCTGTGCAGTAACTGAGACCTGGTTCAAGGCTCCAGAGAACACCCCTGCAATACCAGTCTACAACTCTTACCACACTTTTCGACCACAAAACCAAGACCGAAACACTAAAGGTGAAGGAGGGTCCATATTCACCAAGGATATTTACACCTCCAGGCTAGTTGCCCAACACAATGCATCTGAAATTCTCCAGGTGCAACTAACACTAGGTAAGACTGCAATCCAAATTGTAGCTTGCTACAGATCCCCCACCATGCCCCCAAGATTCTCGCTACATCTTTCTAAACATACTGGAAAATATTAAGATACAACAAACACCCTAATACTGGGTGATTTCAACTACCCTGCCATTAACTGGGAAAACTATTCAGGTACCAACACCTTTTCCCAACGGTTCTTGAAATTCATAAATTCCAATGCCTTGGATCAACTAATCCATTGTCCCACCAGGGGCTCCAATATCCTAGACCTGGTCATTACCAACATGGGAAATAGATGCTCCACACCAGTGGTCACCCCCTCATTTGTCAGGTCTGACCATAAGCAAATCACCCTTGACATCTACATCCCACCCCCGCCCCCCAGTAAGGAAACCTCCGTAAAAAACTTCTCCAAAGCCAACTTCATGCTACTGAAGTCAGAAGTGGCAAACTTCATGGCACCCATGCAGATGGGATCTGAAAGTTCGACTGCTGAATCCTACACTAAGGCACTGTATGAACACATCCACTCATGCATGAATCCCAAAAAGCACAACCTTTGTTTTAAGTTCTTACCCTTCCTAAAAACAAACTTTGCATTTAGAGGGAAATAGCTTTTCAGTGCTTCCATTTCCTTTGCTCGTTTTCCACTTTTCCTAGCCAGTATCGTCCAGATCCCAGGCTTTGCCTGGGTCAGGATTTTATTTTCTGTGTTCAGAGCTATCCAGACCTTGCTGTGGTAGAGGGAAGTCCTACTGCTTACCAGTGGGAGTAGTGAGCATTGTATTGCCTAACACTAGAGGAGGGGGTTCCAGCTCTGAAATTGTAATTTTATTAGCCTTTTTGGGTTGATTTCTATCCCTTTCAACTTTCTGGCTTAGAAACGCATGTGTTTGCGCATTTTTTGCATCATGCAGCACCGCAGGGCTGCAGTTAAACTATTCCAAGTTCCAGAAATTCTGTTATTCAAATTTTCCCTTAGAACTAGATGGTTTCTCAGTAGTAGCACTAAAATCTGAACCCCTGTGACTAGCACTTGCTCTAGAACCTGCTGGAAAGCACTAGGAAGCCTGAAACTGATACAAGCACTCAACTCTCCTTGTCAGTAAGGAGAAATTAATTGTAGGCACTAAACAGCCTATAATTGCAAAGTACCTTGCAAAGGTAAGGAAAAACAGCTCTTGTACTTTACAAAAAAAGCACCTAAACAGGCATGTCCAAGGGTCAGCTTCCGGTGATTTCTTCTGTCCACATGGTGAATCTGGGCATACTCGGGCAATGTGGCAACTGCCTCATGTATACAGAAAACCCTCTCCTCCTACCACCCAACACAACAACCTGCGAGAGATGCACTTACATAGCCAAACTGGAAGCAAAGCTCTCTCCGGCCAAGATTGTGCTAGACAGTCAAGAGGAGAAGGTTAACACCTGCACTACACCTCAAGCAACTCATAGTCCTTCAAAACACACACCATCAACACCCACACATAGCAACACTAACTCCATATATGTGGAGGCCCTTAACATTAACCTGACCAAGCAACAAGGACCTCTGAAGCTGAAATGCAAACAGACACCAGTCACAACCAAAGTGACACATAGCTCACAACACCAGTGTGCCACCCAACAACAGCCCCTAAGGAAAGACAATGTACCCAACACTTTAGTCATAGGTGACTCTATAGTCAGGCACACTGATGTCCCACTCACCAGACTGAATAAGGAGAAAATTACAATCAGCTGCCTGTCAGATGCCAGGATCCGCCACATAACGCATGCACTCAAGTCACTCCACAACAAGTACAAATACAACTCTGTCATTGTCCATGTTGGAGTGAATGACTTGAGACGTACCTCCCTGGACTACATGAAAAGAGACATGGAAGAGCTATCAGATCATGTGGCCCAGGCAGGTATGGCCCTAGCACTGAGTAGCATCCTGCCTTCGACCAGAATGATACCACAGTATAAGGACAAAATGATTGACTTCAACAATTGGCTAAGCTTCTGGTGTCATTCAAAGGGGATCCAGTATCTGTCTGCCTGGGAAGACATGTTCGACAAACCACAATGCTTTGCCAGAGATGGCCTGCACCTGTCACCCCTGGGATTCAGGTTACTGGCCAAAGCTCTTGTCACCCCTATAGTGCCTTTTTTAGGCAAGGTTCAAAGGACAAAACCACCACTGTAACAGATACAAGCATGCAAAATCTGAAGGTAAGGCTACTCAATGCTAGAAATCTAAACCTCAAAATACACTCTCTTGAGGCACTCCTAAAAATGGAGAACATCGATATCTGTGCAGTACCTGAGACCTGGTTCAAGGCTCCAGAGAACATCCCTGCAATACCAGTCTACAACTCTTACCACACTTTTCGGCCACAAAACCAAGACCGAAACACTAACGGTGGAGGAGGGTCCATATTCACCAAGGATATTCACACCTCCAGGCTAGTTGCCCAACACAATGCATCTGAAATTCTCCAGGTGCAACTAACACTAGGTAAGACTGCAATCCAAATTTTAGCTTGCTACAGATCCCCCACCATGCCCCAAGATTCTCACTACATCTTTCTAAACATACTGGAAAATATTAAGATACAACAAACACCCTAATACTGGGTGATTTCAACTACCCTGCCATTAACTGGGAAAACTATTCAGGTACCAACACCTTTTCCCAACGGTTCTTGAAATTCATAAATTCCAACGCCCTGGATCAACTAATCCATTGTCCCACCAAGAGCTCCAATATCCTAGACCTGGTCATTACCAACATGGGAAATAGATGCTCCACACCAGTGGTCTCCCCCTCATTTGTCAGGTCTGACCATAAGCAAATCACCCTTGACATCTACATCCCACCCTCCAGTAAGGAAACCTCCATAAAAGACTTCTCCAAAGCCAACTTCATGCTACTGAAGTCAGAAGTGGCAAACTTCATGACACCCATGCAGATGGGATCTGAAAGTTCGACTGCTGAATCCTACACTAAGGCACTGTATGAATACATCCACTCATGCATGAATCCCAGATAGAACCAAGATGGTCTCCTCCAAAAAATGGAAGCCAATATGGTGGTCCCCTGCTATAAACAAACTATACAACAGAAGAAAGAAACTGTTGCAGAAAAGAGGAAAATCCCAGGATGCAAAAAACTCCATCACCAGCTTCAGTAAGAAGCTGAGATCCCTCATAAAATCCTCAAAAGCTAGTTGCAAAAATAAAATTGCCAAAGATTCCAAAGACAACCACGAGGCATTCTATAGTTATGTCAAGAATCTAAATGCCAATGCTCAGATCTGCTCTGAGCTACAACAGAATGTCATTAAATATACTGATCCCAAGGATATTGCCACTATCCTGGCAGATTGATTTAGTGCCAACTTCACCCAACTCTCACCCCCTAAAGGGCCCATCTCAATACCAAAAGATTGCAAACTTCCAGTGATCACAGCCACACAGGTAGAAACCACACTCTCCAAAGCTACGAATACAGCATCCATGGGACCAGATGACATCCTGAGCTGTGTAATACATGAACTACAAAATGAACTGGCACCTCACCTAAGTGTTCTGTTTAATCATAGCCTCAACTCAGGCTTTGTGCCCACTGAGTGGTGCACAGCTACAGTTATCCCACTTCACAAGGGGGGATCCACCTTGGATCCTGGGAACTACCATCCCATCAGTCTGATGAGCCTGCTCTGCAAGGGCATGGAGTGCATTATCATGTAACTTATAAATAAAGGCATTGGCAACCTTCAAACACTGGACCCCACCCAGTTTGGGTACGTGAAGTGCCGATCTTGTCTCCTGAACCTGATTGACTATTTTGAAGCAGTCTCTAGAGCTGTAGATGAGGGTAAGGTGGTCCACAAAGCCTATCTGGACTTCACCAAGGCCTTCGACACCATCCCCCACTCTGAAATGAAATCATAGATAAACTTACTACGCTGTGCATAAATCCCTATGTCACTCAATGGGTTGCCAACTGGCTTATTGACAGAACCCAGACTGTAAAAGTAGCCGACTCCAAATCCAGCTCCAGACAAGTGACAAGTGGAGTACCTCAGGGTTCAGTCCTAGGACCACTCTTGCTTGGCATCTACTTCTCTGAAGTACAGGTCTACACTAAGGGAATGTGGCTAACAAAGTTCGCAGATGATTGCAAACTAGGATACATTATTGAATCCCCAAATGATGTGGATATTCTACAAAAGGGCCTTACAGAAACAGATGCCTGGTGCCTGGTGCCAGAGCCATGGGCTCAAGCTTAATGCCAAGAAATGTATAGTTATCCCCTTTGGAAAAAAACATGTACCCATGAAATACCACATAGGTGGCAGTCCACTAGACATCAAAAGTGTGATGAGAGACTTAGGGACATAGGTGGACAGTGGTCTCACCGTCGATAACCACATTGCCAAAACAGTGAGGAAATCCTATGTGTCACACCTCATCACTAAGGGCTTTTCATCCAGAAAAAAGGAGGTCATTGTCCCACTGTACTCATCCCTTATTAGACCCATTATAGAGTATAACGTCCCATTTGGTATGTACCTCACAAGACATCTGCAACAGCTGGAAGGGCCGCAGAAATACCTCACTAAAAGAATCACAGGCCTAAAGCAGATGCCCTATGCTGACCATCTAAAAAAACTCCATCTATATTCTGTGGCATATCATCTACTCAGAGGCGATCTTTGCTTAACATACAAGGCTATGTCAAACCTTAAGCTGTTGGACATGCTCCACTTAAAGAAATCCCAATCCCTCAGAGCCACGTGCTCAAGGGATCTAAACCTTGTCATCACAATGAACAAAATATGCTGGAGGGATAGGTTCCTGACCCAGAGACTCCCCATACTCTGGAATAGACTGCCCATACATGTCAAGCAGAGTGCCTCCTTGGCCCTCTTCAAAAGGAACCTTGATGACTGGATGGGAGATAGGAAATTCACCCTGGGGATCATGTCAGTCGCCCTGCTAGACAGGGGTCCAGGGAAGTAAATATTGTGGGAAGAAATATCCAGGGAATTGTTATGACTAGGCTTGTATAGGCCCTAGGGCCAATAGCCCAGTACCAACCTATGAACCTATGAAATTTTTAATTTTACAAGGGATTAAAAACTGTGATAGAAGTAGGAATTTGGTAAGTAGAAGTGGAGATCTAGAAATAAAATGGATTAATATTTTAAGGTCTTATCAGTTACCAGGGTTGAAAGAAATGTGTAATTTAAAACCATTTTTAGAAATGTGACCAGTGAAGTAATAAATGTTTTTATTGTTTAAACTAGGATGTTTATATTTCACTAATACTGATTTGTTGATGAGTGTGTTAATTAGGATTATGTCACTGAATGAGGTTATTTAAATGGTTCTGTTGTTACTGCAAGTTTTAAACCTGATGAAGCACATTGTGTAAAAGCTGTTTAGCTAGTTGTTCTGAGGTTTATACAATTAAATCTGTGAAGTAACTGGAAGTTTCTAGAGACATTCTTTCCGCTGAGTTTTTTGATATACTGTATTTCTGTTCTGGCTTGGACTTTCAGCCTGCTTGAGCTGCCGGTGGTTGTCTTTTAGAATATAACAATGATTTAATAGTTACAGAAATGTTAGCCTGTTATAGAGAAATTAAAGGTAAGTTAGTATAATATAAACAGGAATTGCAATACAAAGTGAGAGAAAAGCAGGCTTGTGGTATATTTAGAGAGAAAGACAGAGGAGAGAAATTGACAGAAGTAATAAAGTGAGTGAAGAAGGGACAGTGAGGACATGTAATGTATGTACAGGTATTTGTTCACATTTAGGGATACAGCTTATCCTGGTGTTGGTGATAAATGAAGATACACACACGCACACACACACACACACACACACACACACACACACACACACACACACACACACACACACACACACACACACACACACACACACACACACACACACACACACACACACACACACGCACACGCAGACACACTCACACACACAAATATATATAAGTATACTTCTACAGGTTTAAATATTTATATTTGTATTTTACATATTATATATATGTGTACTTATATATTTGAATGAATACACAACAATATATCGGCACATAAACATGCCTTTGATGCATTTCTGATTACAGATATGCTTATGCCTACTCATACCTTTGAATTACATATAGATACATATTTGCATTTACCTGCATTTGTGCAATATTTATATAGTATGAGTTTTAAACCTATTTTGGATAAAATTAAAAAATTAAAAATATGTAAAAGTACTTACTGTACAAATCTGGCCTTCTCGCCATCACGTTCTACCTACTGTCAGCTGGTCAGGTCTAAACCTCTGTAGATCATCATTCCTGTGGCAGCAGAGGAGGCCAGAGTGGTTGAGCCCTGTCAAGGGTGACTGGTGCTCACCCAAGTCTTGCCAGATGGCAATTGTTTCCACTTTGTGTTGTGCACTGATGACTCAGGTACAAATACTTTAGAAGGTAGATCATGATTTGGTCTCCTTGTCAGACCAGCTTACAGCTCAGCATTGTGTCATCACCGATGCTGCCATATTCTGAAGTGCCAGTACCAGAATGAAGAGTATTGGTTCAAAGCTGTGGTTCTCAGGTTTGGAATGACACTCTCTGAGGCATGACATCACCATAACCAAACCTTAGTACCAAGTAGGGGCATTAAACATTGAACTGCTATTATTGTAAGTTTGGTTTTACCATAGAGCTTTGTCACATAGATAAGGTTTTAAAGGAATGCTTTCACATTTCCTTTCCATTTAAATACATTTCATTTATGAAGGCATTACTTCTTAAGTTGCATACATCTCTTTCTGCTTCTGTGCTGTTATGCTGTTATCTTTATTTGAACAATAAACCTGAAGGTCGTGCATTAATCCTTTTTTTAGCATGCCATTTTAGTACTGCATCAGCAAAAATCCCCCTCCCAATATTTTTTACTTTACTGTATAAATAAACCTTCATGTGCTTGTCATTATCACGTCATATAAGCTATTATAAGTTATTTAAGGTGATGAGATGTGTCACCTGGATGGGCATGGATCATGCATCACAATTATGTAGACTCAAGTATGTCTGACTCCGTTTTTCCCTTTTCTAAGCATAGGGACATCTGGGATATATTTGGCTTGTCCGTGCATTTATGATGAAAGTTTGATTCAGAGCTGCTGTGTGCAGCTCATTCACAGCTACCTAAGGCCCATTTGTGTGGATTTGTTGAGTTACACATTTGTGTCTTAGTGCGATTCATAGAGATAAGCAAGAGTAAATCTAATTTGCATACAACACATTAATAAACAAGTTTGAATTTATGTGAATAATATTAAGACCACCATATTAAGTTGTGATCACTTGGGACAGGCAGCAAATGATTATGGAAACTGCAAACTTAATCAAGTAAGAAAACAATGTCAGTATTAGAACTTATTGAGAAACAGTTCATATTGATGTTAAATAACAATGACTACCAGGAGGCCTGCATTTGTCATTGATCTCACAGTCACATTCAGGTGATTCATGTAAACACTAATGACATAAGTGTCATATATAAATGGTAATTCATGACAACAGCACTGGAACTGCATGAGGAAGTAGTCATAATGTCAATGTGAAAGATACTTTGAAATTAATTTTTGTGTCATTTATTAATTATGCTACACAGGATATAAGTACATAATTTGAAGTGACTGAAGTCTAATATACTGCATTTTCACCAATGTATTGTTTTGCCAGGATACACACTACTTTACTGAGGGGATGCCTTCATGAATGAAAAAAGGCAGTATAAATACAGAAAACTGGTAGAGGAAGATTTCAAGTTTGTTAGCAATGGCATAAGATGACAGTTAAAGTTAAGTGTTTATAATGATGTTATGCATTTGCTGTTACTGATATACAGGTTAAAAGCAACACAACTTTAACTGTATGAATTTGGACTTGCAATATGTGTATATGAATATGGGTGTGTGTCACCATACATGTTTTTACACTCAGATGTTTGATTTATTGTTAGTGATTGCAGACATGCTTTCATTGTGGTGCGCTTTGGCTGATGAGTGGATCAAAAGTTTCAGTATATGACTTTGGCATGTTGTTTTACGCAAATGAATGATGCAATAACAGGGATCCATACAGTGAGAGGGCAATTTGAGCCATGAGAACTGCATCTTCATGGCAGCCATTAGGATATATTGCAAACGCCTTTTGAGAAAAGGGAGACCTGAACAAACTGAGAGAACGATGACCTGGAACCAAATGGTTATGGATATAAATACTGTTGGTAGAAGGAGCTGCAGAGTAACACAGTGTAAGAAAAGAACAATACTACTTAACATGCAAGAGCAAAGGCAAGGCAGTGTAAATGGCCTCTGTGATTTGTACCTTTGCTACATAAACATGTAAACAGTGTGAACTGACTTTACACATTCACATAACAACTATGAGTAATACCCCATGGCTCTTCAATAAGTGTGACCATTTTCCCAGAATCTAGTAAGCCCATCAGTTCTTTGCCATCCACCTGTATCATACCTAGTAGGGGCACAGGGACAATATGCTGATTCGACTATTCCATAGGTTCATAAGTGTGTAGTAGGCTAACAAACACAAGGGCCTTTTTAAGCCTAGCTATGCATCCCAAATCTCTAACAAGTTCTGATACCCTTGATAAGTGTAAGCAGGGGCATAGGAGATGAACCATGTCCAGCCTGCCTGTGTCCATCAGAGACAAAGGTGCCAAACCAGGGATGAATTTCCTATTCCCCATCCAGTTTTCTAAGTTATACTTGATTTGGGTTAGGGAAGAACTCTGCTTCGCATGAATTGGGATCATGTTCCAGAGAAGGGGTAGTCTCTGGGATACATACCTGCCTCCTCAGCATGTCCTGTTTATATCACAGGCAATGTTTAAGTCTTTAGTATGGGTGATTCTGGTGCTGTTTGTTTTGCAAATATGCAGGAGGTCCATCAGAGTGGGGTATGAAAATGCCTTGTATGCAAGGCATAGAGCTCCCCTCAACAGCCTGTAGGAAGCAAAAAACAGGGATACGGCCTTGAGGCAGTCTTCATCGGACATGTTATTTACGCCCTGTATTCTTTTAGTGAAGAACCTCGTGGACATTCCAATTGTTGGATATGCATGATTAGTTACATACCAAAGGGAGCATTGTACTCAACGATAGGTCTGATGAGTGCCAAATGCAGTGAAAGAATGACGTCTTTGGACCTAGACTCCATGCCTTTGTTTATAAGTTATACAGCGTCGAATGATTTCCTCACTACTGTAGACAAGTGATGGTCAAAGGACAGATTACTGTTTATGTGTGTCCGCAAGTCCCTGACTACTGTGTCAACTCCTGGAGTATGTTGGCAATATGATAGTTACCAAGCATGGATGACTTCCCAGTGGGTACTATTATGCATTTCTTCACATTTAGTTGTAGTCCACAGCTCTGACACTAGTTTGTTTTTGTGTCAGTCATTCCTGGAGAGCATTTGTGTTTGTGGGTGATTCACTGACAGCTCCTAATTTGCAATCATCTGTAAATTTAGTTAGCCAGCATCATTGTCATTGGCCTTGACTTTAGATAAGTAAATGCCAAAAAGGGGCAGTGCCAGGACCAATCCCTGAGGGACTCCACTTGTGATTGACCACTGGAGGTGGACTCCCCAGTTCTAACTTAATGGGTTCTGTCTGTAAGCCAGCTGGCTATCCACTGGGTGAGATAAGAGTTTGTACCTAACCTCTTAAATTTGTCAGCAATGCTCAAGTGGGGGATTGTGTCAAATGCCTTGGCCAGGTCAAGGTAGACAGTGTGAACTATTTTTCCCTCTTCCATTGCTTTGGTGACCTTCTCAAGAAGTCCGCCAGGTTGAGTAGGCATGACCTGCCTTTGATGAAACCAAAATGGGTTGGCTCCAGTGTCTGGAGGTTTATTATATCACTACTGATCATTTCCATGAGAATTGCTTACGTGGCTTTGCATATGAAGCTAGTGAGACTTATGGGTCTGCATTTTCCAGGGACTGTTGCTGTTCTCCATTCATGAGGCACAAAGCCTGTTTGGACATTACAGTTAAATAGGCATTCCAGAGGACAAACATAGGTCATGTTTCATGCTATTTAGAAGGTATCTTGGGATATTGTCTGGGTGCATTGATGCAGTATTCTTGTATTTAGAGAGAGTATTAAGGACCTGTCCATAGTGACAGCATGGAGAGTTATATTTGACAATATTTCCTGAGGGAAGGTTGAGAGAGAGACAGGGGTAAAGTTGGAGGTGAATTTGTGGGCCATTAGGTTTGCTATATCTTCTGGCTCAGTATAGGTGGCTCCATTTACAATGAGCTCTGCACGCAATTGTGTGTTGCCTATGAGGTTGTTGGCATAGCTAAATAATGTCTTGCGGTTGTCTTTGGCCTGGGATGCCAACTTTACCTCAAATTTGGCTTTGGTAGACTTTATTTGTCTTCTGAGATGTTTGTTTAGCTTGATGAGAGTGGTTTTACCCTGCTGGTTGCTGCAACCACCCAGTTTTTGCCATGATTTTCTTCCTTCTGTTATACAGCCTATTGATGTGATTCTACCACAATGGCTTGTTTTTCGAGTTAGTTCTATACTTCTTCCTGGAGGGTACTGGTGCCACTATGCAGCAATTAAATAATAAAACCCATTTGTTAACAAGACAGGTCCACTGGACACACAGTTCTTTTTCAGGAGTGACTCAGGCACAGTGGCGGGTTAAGTGACTTGTTCAAGGTTATATAATAGCAAATGAGAACTGACAGAATCAAACTATCACAGGAGCTGAAGCTCACAGCTTTAACCCTATACACCAACTGTGAGACATCATAGGAGCAAATGTCTAGCCGCTACTTTATGATGCTCCATCACGCCAATTTCATTTTCAGTATTTGGGTTAGAAAGCATGTTTGTGATATTCACAGCATTTTCATTTTCATTGTCAACGTGTTTGTTAGATGCTGCATTCCTATTAGTATGTTAACAATGTATAGCAATATGCCCCCTTCTTCACATGCCTAAAACCTACTATTTCAGTTCTTCTCTGAAGTATTCTTGATGTAAAAACAAAATTGTTGGACAAATTTTGGTTAGTTTGCATTTTGATGTTTTCATACACCTTTGCTGGATAGTACTTTTGTTTCTGAGACATTTTTGTTTAAAGACATCTGCACACATAAATTACAGGCTTACGTCACACAGTTTAAAACAGTACTTTAGTAACTAGTAACCTTTCAGTTTGCAGAACCAATGTATCAGTACTTTTAGGATCACTCATAAAAAGCCAAAATATGTAAGTTACTTGTGAGAGCTCTTTTAGATCTATGAAGTGATAAAGATTTTAAAATTTTACTTTCATTTTTCACTTTCTAATCATAAATGTAAAACATGTCCTAGATTGGTATTATTGTTTTACTTAAATTAAATGTCCCATTAATAATTTTCTTTACTCATATTCCAGAATTCACACCAGCCCCAACTCCCCAGCTAGCAATTTTTTATTTAATGTTTTGAGTGTCCCAATATTTTTTACCTTTGATATCCATGTAGGCCTTGAGTGCATGCATTACATGTTGTGAAGATAACATTTTATCCAAGACTGAACCCAGTTATCCCAGGTGGTATACCTCTCAAAGATAATGAGGTGGGCTTTAATTTCATCTTCTTTACTCATTTCGTTAAAGGTGGATTGTCTTTGCTGCAGTCATCTGTTCGTGTAAACTACAGAGTTATTAGTAGCCTCATGTCTCTCCTGAAGACACTCACTCCTATCTTGAGGAACTATCATGTGCTGACCCATACTTGTGAAGGTTTATACTAAAGTTCTTCATTTTGTTTCGCAAAGTGCGACAGTTCACTCACAAAACAAAACCTAGTTTTCTTTCTTTTGGGGGGTGGACAATGCAGCAGTTCTCTCTTTAGATGATGTAATTAACTCAATATTTTTTCTGCACTTGCAGGGTACAATGCAAGAAGGGAAACATCAGTGTAATTTGGTAGAAATAGGTCAAATTGTGTGTGCTGCAACCTCCAGTATAGCAACTTCAACGCACCACTCGTTTTTTTCAACTGTAGCTTATTAACAGTGAAACAGTAAAGCTAAATTTCTTTTTCAGCTGAAAAGAAAACAAGCATATTTTACTTAACAGATTTCTGGTCACTGACAGTTCCATTCTATTTTAGTTATCCCATATTAAAGTATGTAATTGAAACACACGATTCTTTACCATTCAATGGACTGGTATTACAGATTTGGTCACATTTCCCCTACAGTAACCAAAGGCATGCATATAATGTTCCTGATACTTGTTGAGTAAATCTATAATTAAGTTCCTGGTACTGTTTGAGTAGATCTATACATGTTCCAATGGTTATCTTGGTATTATCACACCTTTGTTTCATCAGGGTCTATTAAAAGTAACCACTCTTGGCCTTCACATCCCTCTGTGTGAGAGGCAGTTATCTAAGAGATTATTGATTGTCAGCCCTTCTTTTAACAGCTGTCCTCCACATGACCAGGATTATGCATGTTAGTATAGTTGTTTATTTGTCTACACACACACTCTCTGTTTTAACATAAAATATGTAGTGCAGGGTGGTGCCTCATTTGTCAGTGTTCTCAGTCTCAGAAAGTTAATGTTGTGGTAAGTTTTACCACAGTAGGTGAGCAGTGGACTTTTCAAGGTTTTCTCCTTCTTCTCCACTGTGGTGTGACTATCGACTTGGTATATATAACTTAGGGAGTGGGGAGCTAAGTCCCTTCATAGGGGTGCATGGGGGTTGCTCTGTGTAAAACATGTATGTGTTATAGTTTTTAATTGACAGTTTTCTGAATTTATCTTTTGCAAAACAATCAGTCTTTTAACAGAATGTTTAGATAGATACATGCATACATAGATATATGTGTGTGTGTATCTGTGTGTGCATGTGGGTGCATGTTTCCATGTTTGTATAAAAACCGTATGTGTCTGTTGAGCTATCTGTTTTACATTTCTATATTTTGCTTCCAGATACTAATTATTCAGAAACTACTTAACTACAAAACTGCAGTTAGTTTTATTAAATGCATAAGTGTAGTATTATAGTTTTCCTAATGTTCTGGACAGTCTGCACTATCCTCTCAACTAGACTACTTGATTGTACATAATTCAGACTAGAAGCACTATATTGAAATCACTTTGTTCTAAATTTCTCCTGAATTCCATACGTGAGGGTTTTTTTTCTTTCTTGAATTTATATTGACTGGGTGAGTAAAGTGGTCTACCTCAAACCCCTTTTAATCCTTCTCCAGGCCAGAAAAGCAAGTGTGTAAATGCAATATATATGGACAGTTCAGAATATTCTCAACCAGTGGCTATGTGAGGTGGAAGACGTCTGAAGTACCTCAAGAAAATTCATACTATTCTATTATATACTATTATAGTAGGAAAACATGCAAACTCAATAAAGACAGTAACTAAAGGTCAGAAGATAAACCCTGGTGCTGTTATGCAGAGGTCTTATTCTATGAGTCACTGTACTGCCTATGTAATGGACCATTATTTGATTACTATGTATCAAATCCCATGCCTTAAAATTATAGCTTTTGGTGCATTCATCACAATTCTTCTCAAATTATCTGTTAATTTTTTTACCTCAGGAAACCTCTAATAACAGTCAGCCCAGGTCTTATACATGCAGTCTTAATACTAAAACAAATCTGTTCCAGTTTTACTACATGATCTTCCTGGAAATGATTAAGAAAGCATGTGTTCTCTTGCAATTTCATTGTAATAAGCATTGCATACAGCACAATTCTGAGCCTCTTTCTCAGTCTGTATAAATACTTTCAACAGAAGCCAATGGCCATGATAAAATACGTATACAAAATCAACTCAAAATAATAAACCTTGAGTACCAAAAAGACTGACAGCAAATTTTTATTTAAAAGAATAAATGAGTGCTTTCATTCTTATGGTGGAATAACAATTTCTTCAGACTTCTTTGTGAGAAATAAACTCAACTTAAGTACATTTATAGTCATGACATCATCACAGTTACACTCGCAATCTGTTAAAAAATAACTGTCAACTACCTAAAATAATAACACATGCACAGACCAATACTGTCATTTACTTTTGCTCAAAATTATTCACTAGTGCAAATATCTTACTTTAAGCAAAATGTTTAACTGTTTCTTTGACCCCCAAGTGATTGAAAGCATTAAATCTCAGCTGACAAATTACTTCATGATGCTGAAGAACAAGTTAGTAATTCTGATGTCTCAGTATACATTACAAATAACAAAGAACATTAGGCAACCCAGGCAACTTTACCTAAATACAGAAAAGAACCTAAAAGATGCACATTCACCTTACTTCTATCATTAGAACCCTCAAAAATATTTATAAGTCTATAATGGACCTTAGGAGATCCGGTCTCACCAGCAGGCAGTAAGAGCGTCCCACCCCACACTGTTGAAGGCTTTCTGCACTCAACAGTACTACCACTGCAGCAAGGGAGCCCGCAGGATTTTTTGCAGGGGGGTGCAAACCCAGAGCCCCGCCCATGCAGCCCCACCCCTTCTGCCCTCCCACGCAGCCATTCCAGTGTCCCATTACTTGGCTATTTCTCCCCATTTGTCATAGATACTGTTCAAATATCTCAGTGTACATACTGTTTTATGCTTTACTTCTACAATGATTACAGATATTTGGATTTCATTTAAAACTTTTATTTCAAATTTTATAGCATAAACACTGATAGACATTTACTAAACCTAAACAGAGCAAAAGTCATACAATGAAAACAGACTTAGCATTAAAACTTCTCTACCTTTGAAACCCACATTCACTGAAACAGCATTGAAACCCACATTCAAAGAAAATGCATCTGGACAGTGGCAGGGTAAGTTTACCTTTGGGCTATTTTCAAATTATAGGCTCCTTGCACATCTTTAGAACCATGCAAAAGTTCTTTGATTTACCTTCCTGACTGTATTAATTATACTACATAATAATTGAATTATACCCCTTGTATAATACAGCACCACTTGTTAGAGTGTGTTTTAAATGTATAATTCTGAACATTTTTCCTTTAAGCAATGAAACAAATCATATGAACCAATAATGACAACCTGCCCAATTCAAAACATTTCAACCATAAAGGGCCACTCAAACGCCCGTCATACAATCCACCAATATCAGTCAATATGCATAATCTCTGCAGAAGTAAAAGTCATCCGAATAATTCCACATTAAAGAGATTTGAAACCAATGAAGAAGTTGTTGCTAGAAAACAACTTTATATTTCAGTGTTTCATTTACAAATTCAGTGCATGTTGCCCTTGAATAATACATTGCCTGTGTTACATTAAAATACATGATTAGCTGGTATATTACAATAGGGAATGGGGTGGCAAGCTGAAAAACAGGTTCATAGTTATTAGGTGTTTCATCCAAAGGAGGACATACTAAGGACTGCGGTACCATATCCCCTTAAAATACAAATGTACATGCTGTAGGAATAGAACATACAGCCCTTTGCATCAAGATGCAAGTATTCTACCTACTGTGCTAACACTGCTTTAAACTTCTATACCACAATAATAATACCATTTGCTAAACAAAACAGTTGCACATTTTAAGCAGACAGCATGAGCAGCAGTAACCTTTGCTTCCGTTGAAGCTCACAATGCCTTGAAAAGGCATCTCTCTCTCTCTCTCTCTCTCTCTCTCCCCAGTCCCTCTCTCTCTCTCTCTCTCTCTCTCTCTCTCCCCCGCCCTTTTTCGAGGTTAGTATACTGTGCCTCTGTCTAACAGTGACACAGAAGTGATACCCGGGGTAAACCTACGATCTCCCATCCACTCATCAAGATTCTTCTTGAAGAGAGTCAATGAGGGACTCTGCCTAACCTGGACTGGGATTTTATTCCAGAGTGAAGGGAGCCTCTGGGTTATGAATCTGTCCCTCCAGCATGTCCTATTTATTTCAGTGCTGAAGTTCAAGTCTCTCGAGCGCGTAGCTCGATGGGATTTGGATTTTCTGAGGTGCAGCATGTCCATTGATCAATCAATCTCTCTCTCTCTCTCTCTCTCTCTCTCGCTGTCTGTTTGTCTCTCTCTCTCACACACACACACACCTCAACTTCTTAGTGCAAGAAATCTGGACAAAGCCAAAAATAAACAGGGACAGATTATAAATATTGCTTTCATGAACTTATAAAATTGCTAGAATAACAGGATTTGTGTTGGTATGCATTTTTCTAAAGGATATGTCTAAAACTATTTAGCAACTTCAATCTTTTTTAGGAGGAATATGGGGCAAAAATCTGGACATTCTGCAGAAACACTGACAGCTGAGGGGTATGCTACCTCCCTTATACTACACACACACACACACACACACACACACACACACACACACACACACACACACACACAAAGGCCCCAAACTGGGGACACATTTAGAAAGTTGCTAGAATAACAGGATTTGTGTTAGAATATATTTTCTGAAGGATATCAAGTCTGAAACTCAAATGCATGTCATTTATTTAGTAACTTTCATCCTTAGCTCATCCTAGTGATTTGTCAAACAGAATCTTTGAGGAACAGACCAAAAATGCAATGCAAAAATCTGGAGATTCTGTGCAGTTGAGAGGTATTAGTCCAACACATTCATCCCCCTACCTCCTTAGAAAGTAGATAGAACAACATGTTTTACATTAGTATGCATTTTCTGAAAGATATGAAGCTTGTTTGTGTCTTTCAGCTTTTCCCAGTTAGGGGTCATCACAGCAGCCAGTCCACTAATGATTGGCAGTTGATTTTTACATACTGGCTTGCCAGGCCTGACACACAACCTTCAACAAAGGTACATCCATTCACGCATGTCTCCATGCAGAAGACACTCTAACTGAGAATCGAACCGGACAGCATCATACTGTGAGGCGACAACACTACCGCAGCACCACCACCACAGCTTCTGAAAGATATGAAGTCTAAAGCTCAAATGTCTGCCATTATTTTCTGAGTTCAGTCCTCAATGATTTGCCAGAAAAACACAATTTTATGAGAAAGAATCCGAAAATATGAGGCAAAAATCTGGATAACTGAACAGTATGACCCCCCCCCACACACACACACACACACACACACACACACACACACAGTTAGTTGGAGTCAGTTGAGGCACTCTTAAATGAGGCAGAGATCATCCCTCAGTCGCCTGTAAGATATTGGATATTGTGATGAGGGATGGCCTCTGAAATAGCTCTTATGAGTAGGCCCTTGATCTCTCTCTTTTTCTGTATTTCTCTCTCTCTCTCTTTTTTATATATATATGTATATATATATATATATATATATATATATATATATATATATATATAATGTGTGTGTGTGTGTGTTTCCATAAATTGTTTTCTTCAAAGATATGTCAGACTTTCTAGCACAGGACAATAATTCACATTAACTTAACTGATGTATACAACGTTGTTATTTCTATAGTGAATGGGGTTTAAATTACGTGCATATATGATATATTGGGAACTCACACCACTGATGTGACAAATACTTTGATATGTAAAAAATATTTGTAATTGTTTGAATGTATTTTATGACACACAAAGTCGATTCTAAGCAGCTCGTGCAGAAATTCATGAACAGCTTTATGTGAATAAAACCAAATACAATCTTCTAAATTGGTCACTGATTTTTTTTAAGCAAGAATAATAATATTCTTATAAATTTAAATTACTTATTATAGACACCAACTTTTATGAACTCTGCAGCTCTCGAACAAACTTATTTAAATGAAGAACATCACTTTTAACCAAGTTTCTTACCGTAGTCAGACTTACATTCAAGTTCCTGTTTTACAGATAATGATGTCATATTTTAGTCTTCTAACCTCCAATATTATAGATGCTAATAAACTAGACAGGTTCCCTATGTTATCACTATGCACTGTTGGCAAGATCAACTGCATTTCAAGTACCAGTCAGCATCTTTTACTGAAATGTTCCCCAGTCCAAATGCATCTCTGAAGTCTCATTGAGCCCTCCAATGCTCTTCACTTTATCTTACATACCCCTTTGAGTTTTCAGGTTTAAGCAACATACTTTCTTCCACTCACAGTTAACCGGGTTGTATTTTAAAGCCTAAGATCAAGGCCTCCCGACACACACACACACACACACACACACACACACACACACACACACACACACACACACTGTACACCTCTTAATCACTTAAAAACACATGTACACACCTACCTCTCTCACTTGTATGCTCGTCCTAAGTCCAGGCAGCTTCTGGAGATCAAATTCCATGCACGGATGCGGAAGATGAAGACGTAAACCATCGGTCGCACGTATGGAGAAGAAAAAAACAGGTTGCAAGCACCTGTTCCATTTGTACGACTGCACCCAAAGGAAGTTCTTAAAGAAGAACATCCTTAAAAATTTTTTTTTTTTTAAATTAGAAGTAAATTAATCTCCTGGCCAGTTGATTCCAGGGGGGTGCAAGTGCACCCCCTTGCACCTGCCTGTGGGCGCCCTTACACTGCAGGCTTCCCACTGCTGTTTTTGTGGAACATCAGTAAATTGGACTTGTGTACACATTATTCACTCTCAACATTCCTTTATTAAAACCACAGTGACTGATATCCATCAATTTGTCACCACTAAAATGGCATTCAAGCAGTAGTGCTAGATCTGTATAGAAATTGCTGCTTAGCATGCTGAACACAAAGACACTGAACAAAGGTGTGATGTAATACCTTTTATTTGACCAGTATATATTTTATAATTACTTAAGCTTCTGTGCTGATAGAAGCCATTTGTCTGGAGTTACCCGACAAAGAGTTCATGCATGCACAAAAGACTGAGCAATTGCAAAACCTGTGTTGGTCCAATAAAAGTTATTATATGGCATCAGTATTCCAGTGTCTTTGTGTTCTCTATTAATGGACCAACACAGCATTTCTTAATTTTTTTTCTTCTATAGCATGCTTGTTTCCTTCTCACTTTGTGTGTAATCATTACCACTGCCTGTTTCCAACACATAGATACTATCTTATTTGTATTACTTTATTAAAGCGCCCTGGAAATTTATCCAGCATTTACTCCCTGTTCAGCTCAAAGCCTTGGGAGGCCATCTTCCTTCAGAGACTTTACATTCCTTTGCATATTAATTATTTTATCATTCTCTTCCCTAGCATACTTTTTAATATTTATGCCACTCTAATTTCCATTACATGGGGTAATCTGATACTGTTTAGATGTCATATCATCAGTTCCATGACTTCATTCTCTCCTTGACCATAGGAAAAGCTATAATATGTAACAAACACTTCTAAAATCCATTCTGTTTCTGCATCTGTATAACTTTATGGACCATTCTCTTACCTTTTAATAGGCAAATGCTCTTTGGGCAGCCAGTGACTTCTAAAAATACAATAATTGTTCTGTTACTCTTTTGGATTCGTTACCGTGCAGATTTACATTAAGCTCATATCTAGCCTTCCCAGCAGTCTCCTTTCCTTCTTCAGCATCTTTCATGGTTTCTTCTTTTAATACTTCCAGCTACTCTGGCCATATTTTAATCTATCCCTGTTTTTTATCTTAGCCATTTTCTACATTATTTAGTCATTCCCTAATAGTCCCTTTGCAAACATCATAGTTTTCATTGCATTCCCTTGACTCATCACTAATAATCTTAACCACTGAAGTGTATTTATCTGATAACCATACCCTGAAATGTTTATTCTTCACAATAGCTGTACTGTGTCTTCATATTTTGGGGGGATTTATTGGTCCAGCCTTAATTTAACATTGTATGGTGCATGATCTAAGCCAGCTCTTAGGTAAACAAATTTCTTCAAAAATCTGCACAGGCTGTCTGCATTGTCTTAATTATTTATAAAAATCTTCTATGGACACCCAGAAAATAAGTGAAAATAAAGCCCTTTTCACCCTCCAATGTAACAACATCAACCAATCCCATGATCTATAATACATTTGCAAAATGTTAGTCATATTTCTCCCACACCCACTCTAGACTTCTGAGGACACACACTAACAAAATGTTATTCCTCACAAATGAACAAGAGACCTTCATAAAAAGCAACTACACTTCATAACACTTTGCTAATCCTGCTATGGCTATACCTGGTAGGAGATATAAATTAATAAGTATTAAAATATCCCCTTGACCTCATTTTCAGTATTCTATACCTTCCCTACTCATATGTTATGTTGATAATTTTCACCCATGCCCCTTTAGTTACTAAAATAATTACCCCTTTGTTTTATGCCAAGGTATTCTGAATTAACCATACTATAAAAAAACAAAATAAGCCAATTTTTGGTTTTCCTTTTTGTTAAATGATGCTCATGAAGATATAATAAATGTTTTTCTCATCCCTAGCAAATATCAAAATGCTGTCTCTCTTAACAGAATTTACCATGTCATTTACATTCCAAAACAATAAATGCATAATTCTAATTTGTTTCCACTTTATCTGCATCTAATATCTCTTCACTATAATTTACCATCCTTTAAACGTGTCCAAAGCGAAGAAGCCAAAAGCCAAGTAAACACAACGGCAAACAGGTGTCTCCAATAATAGATGTAAGCACAGCTAAAAAAAAACTTTATCTTTGAACTGGCATTTTGAAATCTTTTGAATAGGTTATTTTGACCTATTATGAACTGCTTTTAAAGCTTTTAAATACATCAAAAGCCTGAATTTTATTTGTCAACATTTGGAGCGTTTTTAGCCGTGCTTACACCTGCTATTGGAGGTTCCTGTTTGCCTTTATGTTTCCTTTAAACTTGCATCAGATCTTGGATAATGGCTTCATTTAATCTGGAAAAAAAGCATATTGCTACACAACAGAGCATTCCAAGTAAAACTACATCATCCATCTTAAATACTATTTGACTCTGTACGTATGAATGAATAATACTAAAAAACTTATATACACTATTTACAATGTACAAAAGTAGTGGATTGTACAACCTTGTTAGATAAGCTCCCATGGCATAGATCAGCCTAGTATAAGCTGGTTGTAGCAAAGCCTGGTATTGCCCATTCACTGCTATATGCCTTGAACGTGCTTTATGGATTATCTGTTTTCACTTGCTGCTAAAACAACACACATTCACTCTGCTTCCTTTTAGACAAGCCCTTTTATCCATATTTAGAGAAAGAAAAAAGGGAGGAAGAGGAGAAATGAAAGAAAATGCATGCTAAAGCAATTATATAAGTCAGCACTAAAAATTAAAAGCACTACACCCTCACTCCCCACTGGCCCTTGTTTTCAATTATTGAGGAATTCCCAATATTATTCTAGCATGTCCAAAGGTCAGTTGTCAATCTCCTCTCCGGTCCAGCTGGTGAATCTGGGAATCTTGAGGCAATGTTACAACTGCCTCATGTACACAGACAACCCTCTCCTCCTCCCAACAAATTCCAACACATGTAAGAGATGCAACCATATAGCCAAACTGGAGGCTAATCTCTCTCAACTCAGTACTGGCATAACCAGTCAGGAGAAGGAAACCACACTCACTACAATTCCAGTCTCACATAGACCTACCACGACAGCAAACCAAACACATAATCACACAAAAACATACTCGGAGGCTCTAAATAAAGATCTGCCTAAGCAGCAGAGACCTCCAAAGCAGACACCCAAGCAACCGCTACCCCAAAACAAAACACGTGCAATACATATCTCACAAAGCCAGTGTGCCGAACAGTCACAGCCCTTAAGACTAAACAACACACCTGATACACTTGTAATAGGTGACTCTATCATCAGGCACACTGACGTCCTGCTCACCAGGCTGAACAAGGAGAGGGTCACGGTGAGCAGCCTGTCGGCGCTAGGATCCGCCACATAACACAAGCACTCAGGTCACTCCAAGGCAAGTACAAATATGACTCAGTCATTGTCCATGCTGGTGTGAATGACCTGAGACGTACCTCCCTGGACTACATGAAAGAGACATAAAGGAGCTCTCGGAGCATGTAGCCCAGGCCGGTATGACCCTGACCTTGAGTAGCATCTTACCCTCACCAAGAATGATGCCACAATATGAAGACAAGATGATCAATTTCAACAATTGGCTTAAGTACTGGTGTCATTCAAAGGGGATCCAATGCCTGTCAGCTTGGGATGATATGCTCGACAAGCCGTGATGCTTCGCTAGGGATGGCTTGCACCTGTCACCCCTGGGCTTTCGGATATTGGCAAAGGGTCTTGCTACCCCCATAGTGCCTTTTTTAGGCAAGGCTCAAAAGACAAACCCACCTCCATAGGTATCACAAGGGATAAGAAACTAAGAGTAATGCTACTCAATGCCAGAAGTCTAAACCTCAAGATGCATGCACTCGAAACTCTCCTTAGCATGGAGAACATCGATATCTGTGCAGTAACAGAAACCTGGTTCAAGGTTCCCAAGAGCAGCCCAGCACTACCAGGTTATACCTCATACCATGCTTTTCGACCCCAAAACTTGGACCGAACCACAAAAGGAGGGGGAGTATCGATATTCATCAAAGATACCCACACCTCCAGGTTGGTGGCAAAGCACGAAGCATCAGAGACTATCCATGTGCAACTAACAGTGGGTAAAACTGCCTTCCAGTTTATAGCCTGCTACAGACCACCCTCCCAAACCCAGGAACCCCACTCGGCCTTTCTGAGAACACTGGAAAATATGAAGGTCTCTCCAAACACCATTATATTGGGCGACATCAACTACCCAAACATAGACTGGGAGCATTACTCTAGCTCCAACACCCTAGCCCAAAGGTTCCTAGAATTTATAAACTCAAATGCTATGGAACAACTTGTTACCACTCCCACAAGAGGGAAAACATACTGGACCTGATCATCACCAACATGGGGACTCTATGCTCCAGACCAGAAGTGTATCCCTCACTGGTAAGATCAGACCATAAACTAATCTCACTGGATATTCACATCCCGACCCCACCCCCTGCCCAGGAAACCACAGTGAAAAACTTCTCTAAAGCAAATTTCACACTCCTCAAAACTGAGGTGGAATCCTTCAAAGCCCCCGGGCCTGTGGAAAATATGGCCCAGACCACAGAATCCTTTATAAATGCATTCTATGAACACCTTCAGGAATGCATGGATCATGCAATCCCAAATAAAACCAAGACCCAAACCTCCAAAGGCAGACGTCCTGTCTGGTGGACCCCAGCCATAAACAAACTATACAATAGAAGGAGGAAGCTACTAAATGATAGAGCAAAATCCCAAAAAGGGAAGGCATCACTGAGCAGTATTAGCAAAAAACTACGGGCACTCATAAAATTGTCTAAGGCCAGCTTCGAGAGAAAAATTGCACAGGACACTAAGGATAATCACAAGGCTTTCTTTAGTTATGTTAGGAACCTGGGTGGTAATTCCCAGATATGCTCAGAATTAGTCCAAAATGACAAAAAATACACTGAACCCACAGACATTGCCAACATCCTAGCTGACAGGTTCAGTGCAAACTTCTCTCCCCCCCCTCCCCACCAAAAGGGCAAATATCTATCCCAGCAGAGTGCTGCCAGCCTGACATCTCAGATGCTCAGGTAAGAGCCGCCCTCTCCAAAGCAAAAAACGCAGCATCAATGGGACCAGACGGTGTCCCGGGCTGCGTCCTACATGAACTCCAAGAAGAGCTAAACCCAAACATAAAACTACTGTTCAATCTCAGCCTTACTACAGGATATGTGCCCAAAGAGTGGCGTACAGCAACAGTGGTCCCTTTCCATAAAGGTGGTGCCTCAATGGATCCTCGAAACTATCGCCCCATAAGCCTGACTAGCTTGGTCTGCAAAGCTATGGAAAGGATCATCATGCACCTCATAAATAAAGATATTGGGGACCTACAGACACTGGATCCTACCCAGTTCGGCTTTGTTAAGGGCAGATCCTGCCTCTTAAACCTGGTTGATTTCTTTGAAACAGTCACCAAGGCCATTGACGAGGGGAAGGTGGTCCACACAGCCTACCTGGACCTCGCAAAAGCCTTCGATACAATACCCCACTCGGGCATTATAGATAAGCTCACTAGCTTAAATATAAACCCCTATGTCACTAGATGGATTGCAAACTGGCTCAAGGACAGAACCCACATGGCTAGAATTGCTGGAGCCATGTCAGACTCCAAACCAGTTACAAGTGGTGTCCCACAAGGCTCAGTCCTGGGACCTCTCTTGTTCGGTATATATTTCTCGGAGGTACAGGCCAACACGGAAGGACTGTGGCTGACCAAGTTCACAGATGACTGCAAACTGGGCGCCATAATCGACTCTCCAGGGAGACCCAAGTTGATAGCAATCTCTCATTTGACAACCACATGGCCAAAGTGGTTAGAAAAACATTTTATATAGCCCACCTAATCATGAAGGTTCATAGTTCAGGTTCATATAGTGTACTCAAAAAGCTAACTGCCCTTGCAGCCATTTTAAGCCTAGCCACTATCCCTTTGTGAGACCTCGAACTACCTTTGTGTTTGTGTGTAGGCAAACACCTTAACCATTAGACCACCCTCCCAATCCAAAGGGATTCACATCTAGATCAGGGGAGGTCATCATACCTCTTTACTCATCCCTCATCAGGCCCATAATTGAGTACAATGCTCCTTTTGGGATGTACCGTACCAGACACCTGCAGCAACTGGAAAGACCCCAAAAGTACCTCACCAAGAGGATCAAAGGGCTCAAACAGATGCCATATGCTGCCCGGTTAAAGAAACTCTAGCTCTACTCAGTGGCATACCGCCTGTTCAGAGGCGATCTGTGCCTGACGTATAAAGCCATGTCCAACCCGGAATTAATGGACATGCTGCACCTCAGAAAATCCAAATCCCATCGAGCTACATGCTCGAGACTTGAACCTCAGCACTGAAATAAATAAGACATGCTGGAGGGACAGATTCATAACCCACAGGCTCCCTTCACTCTGGAATAAAATCCCAGTCCAGGTTAGGCAGAGTCCCTCATTGACTCTCTTCAAGAGGAATCTTGATGAGTGGATGGGAGATCGTAGGTTTACCCCGGGTATCACTTCTGTGTCACTGTTAAACAGAGGCACAGTATACTAACCTCGAAAAAGGGCATAGCAAAATAAATTTAAAATGGGTGGCGAAAGCCAAACACATTCTGGCTAGGCCTATAAATGCCCTAGGGCAGATAGCCTAGTATGAACCTATGAACCTATGAACCTAAGAGGGAAAGGAAAAGTAGATAAGAAGAAAGACTGTGCATACATTTAAACATCTTTATATAAATCCTTTATGTAACTTAATTGACTGCTGATCCCAACATATTATTCAAAATTTCTATATTTATAGCCTGGAAACTCTGTTGTGGATTCTTGCTTAGCTTACAGCATTTTAAGTAAATATATTTTTCAAATTAAAAACATGGGAGTCATTGCCTATGATTGATTTCTCTCTCCTCTCTCAATTTAGACAGTTGCTATATCGTTAATTAGGGGCTCTGAAGCTCTACTCCAACTGCTGCTTACTCTTAAAAAGACCAAACAGTTCTTTTCTAGTCTTTTTTTCTGAATTTCCCTCTGCGCAATCTGTAATGGTAGAAATGCCTGTTGTTCGGTGGTCTCACCTAATTATTTCCTCCCATGCAACAAGTTTTCAAATGCTCTTTAAACTTCCTCCATTTCCACAAATATTTTAACATTAGTATGAAATTCTGAAAATAAACAGTGTATATTATTGTCAGCTTTATTTTATGGGACCTGTAGAGCCTCATAAATCGAATAAAAGCATTACACCTGCATCTCATGGGCTCAAGAAATCTTGCTCATGGAATACAAGTTTATCTTTTTAGTTTACTCTATTCATTGGATTGCACAATGCCTTAAGATGTCTTTTTCTCAAGGTATAAGTTTCAGGCCTTATTATTATCTACCTGGGAGAGCCCAATGCCACTGTTAGGCTTACTCCATAAGTACTGTGTGCCAAACTGATAAATATTTCCTGCTCTGTCACCCTAGGCCATGTAGTAATGCACTTTTGTAGAGAAGAAATGAAATCCTTCCCTTCCTTGTGTTCAAGGATGCTCATAAAGTGCAATCTCTTCCTTCATCTTCTATCCTCCATATCTGAAAGCTTTTGCTCCAACTCTTCCACCAACCCAGTTTGGCAGACTGGAATTGGCTACATGAAGACGAGTGTCTTTTTATTTATTTTTTTCTTCAAGCTGGCATCCAGGCCAGCAGAACAACAACTGATATTAACTTGTCAATGTTTTGCTCACACATCCATAATATTTAATCTTTATGGTGACGAGAGTGCTTAACTTAAACTACCACTTCCTAATCAGAACTCATCACAACCTAATCCTCAGATTCATTCTTCCCTTGCTTACAGATGTCTGTCGCACAGACTCTTCCATTATTTGAGTAATCTGTCTTACACTGACAGAGATATGTACTGCTTCTTCATCTTTAACTACACTATTGTAACAATTTTATTACTAAATCTCTTCCTCTGAATATTCATCAGCTCCTTAGAATACCCCATTTTAGGGACTGCTCAGGTTGTACTTTTTCTACATCTCCTGACATAATTCTCTTCTAAATACCATTTCAGTAAGTGATTTAATGTCCTCAGTTCTGATACTCATTTCTATTCCAGCAAAGTAATATTTTCAGACTGTAATGTATCATTGTGTGACTCCTTTCCTTCTAACAGGTTCTGAGCTTTTAGACTGTTTAGACATAGGTATATGCCAATGTACATGTAGCTATTTGCTACCATCTTTGAGGGTGAACTTTAATTCTAAGAAGGATTTTAAAGCTTATAACTTTTCGGATTTAAATTTGACTGTGACTATATGTGACTTATTAGCTAAAGGATTCACATTTGTACCTGACCAATCTATTAACCTAGTACAATTTATTTAATTTAATTAAGCAAATTAGGAAAATGAACTTGATGATAATATGTTAAAACAATAAAAAAAATAAACAAAACCCAACATTAAATACATACAACCTATACAACCCCACCCATAGACCCCACTTGGCATGAAAGGGGTGGATCTTGGATCTAGATCTTCATGAGCTTAGTAAAAATTGTAACAAAAGGAAAGCTAATAATAGAACTCATAGGAATTTAAGTTGTGATGAGGAGTTTGAGCTTGATTTTCTGATTCACAATAAGGAGGTCATAATTATGAAGCTCGATAAGGGGGGCAGTGTTGTTATTATGAATAAAGTTGATTATAATAACACGATGCTTGAGATATTAGACACTGATACATACACTAAAAGCTCTTTGAATTAAATGAATGGGGCCCACAGAAAGATTAAGGGGTTTATACAAGACATGTTTATTGATGGATTAATTTCAATTAATGAACTATATTACGTTTTGGTTGAATACCCATCCACCCCAGTTATCTTTGGGGCCCCCAAAATCCATAAAGACTTAAACCATCCACCAATGACAACAATAGTTGATGCCAGGGGCTCCATAACGCATCCCCTGGCTAAATATTTGGACAAAGAGTTGAGAAAGTTTATTTGGAATGAGCCTGACATATGTATTGACTCATAGGATTTTTTAAGGAAGGTTAACACAATTAAATATAAGGATGAATACTTATTTATTACATTTGATGTAGTTAATATCTACAATGTCATGCCACATGATCTGGGCACACAATGGTTTTGTGAATACCTGAAGTCCAAGAATATATCCCAGGATAAAGTAAATTTATATAAACAAGTACTTGAACTAATATTAAGAAATAATTTTATCTTATTCATATCACCCCCCCTATCCAACCACTACCTTTCTTTCCACTCCACTAACTACCTTGATTATAGCAAGCTCAGATCCTCATAAGCCAGTACTTATTATACAGCAGGAACTTCTTCTTGTAACATTTGTTAATGTCTGTTATGTACTTCACAGATAAAGATTCTAGTTGTCTACTGATGTACTATGTTCTTCATCTGTAAATATGTTGTAAGTAATTGCTATGTAACTTGTTAAATGCTATGTAATCCAATGTAACTACTGTCTGTTTATTTTATCTGTGAAGCTTTTCTCCCCGGGCCTCCACTGAAAATGGACCTACGTCCAATCAGACACTCCCGGTCAACAAATATAAATAAATAAATACAAATTTGAAGGAGAATATTTCCTTCAAAATGAAGGTGTGGCAATGGGCTCTTCTTGTGGGGGCCTTTATGCCAACATCACTATGTTAGAACGGGAGAAACGATATTTAAACCAGTCCCAGTTTTTTCCATAAAAACTTATGTGCATTATTTGGATGACATATTCATTTTATGGGAAAGACCAAGGGAGTTGATATCATCTTTTTTTGGAATTTTTTAATAATATAACACATTTTCTGAAATTTACTCATACTATAAAAGAAAAGGCAATTTCTTATTTGGATATATTATTAATAAAAGATGAGGTTAATAAAAGATTTCTAGCTGAAATCTTTTGTAAGGACACAGATTCTAACAGTTTCCTTCACTTTAGCAGCTGCCACCCTTTTCAGCAAAAACGAGCTGCAGTGAAGGGGCAATTCATTCGGGCAGCTTGGATGATTACCCTGTGTGAGACTTTTATTGAAGAATGTTCATAGGTTCATAGGTTCATAGGTTGATACCAGGCTATCTGCCCTAGGGCATTTATAAGCCTAGCCAGAGTGTGTTTGGCTTTCACCACCCTTTTAAATTGGTTGACTGTGCCTCTGTATAGTAGGTCACAGAAGATAGCCCTTTTAAGGTTAGTTTACTGTGCCTCTGTCTAGCATGGACACAGAAGAGATCCCTGGGGTAAATTTATGATCTCTCATCCACTCGTCAAGATTTCTCTTGAAGAGGATCAGTGAGGGGCTCTGCCTAACATGGCTTGGGATTTTGTTCCAGAGTGAGGTGAGCCTCTGGGATATGAATCTGTCCCTCTAGCATGTCCTATTTATTTCTGTGCTGAGGTTTAAGTCCCTGGAGCGTGTAGCTCTAAGGGATTTGGATTTCCTGAGGTGGAGCATGTCCATTAATTCTGGGTTGGACATGGCTTTATATGTCAAGCATAGATCGCCTCTGAGTAGGCGGTAAGCAACTGAGTAGAGCTGGAGTTTCTTCAGCCAAACTGCATAGGGCATCTGTTTGAGTCCCTTGATCCTCTTGGTGAGGTACTTTTGGGGTCACTCCAGTTGCTGCAGGGGTCGGGTAAGGTACATCCCAAATGGGGCATTGTATTCAATTATGGGCCTGATGAGTGATGAGTAGAGGGGCACAATGACCTCTCTTGATCTAGATGTGAACCCTTTCATGATAAGGTGGGCTATATAGAAGGTCTTTCTAACTACTTGAGCAACGTGATTGCCAAAGGAGAGATTACTATCTACTTGGGTTCCCAAATCCCTAATTACTTCTTCCGTACTTAATGGATTACCACCTGTGGGGTAAGTTGTGGGCACTTGGTTTTTCCCATAGGGGATGACTATGCACTTTTTGGCATTTAGCTTTAGGCCATGGCTCTGGCACCAGTTATCCGTCTCTGTGAGACCCTTATGGAAGATGCTTGTGTCAGCTGGAGAGTCAGTTATGGTGCCCAGTTTGCAGTCATCTGCAAACTTAGTCAGCCACAGTCCTTCCGTGTTGGCCTGTACCTCCGAGAAATATATACCGAACAAGAGAGGTCCCAAGACTGGGCCTTGTGGGATGCCACTTGTAACTGGTTTAGAGTCTGACATGGCACCTGCAATTCCGACTATGTGGGTTCTATCCCTGAGCCAGTTTGCAACCCATCTTGTGACATAGGGGTTGATATTTAAGCTGGTGAGCTTATTTATGATGCCTGAGTGGGGTATTGTGGCGAAGGCTTTTGTGAGGTCCAGATAGGCCGTGTGGACTACCTTCCCTTCATCTATGGCCTTGGTAACTGTTTCAAAGAAGTCAACCAGGTTCAAGAGGCAAGATCTGCCCTTAACAAAGCTGAATTGGGTAGGATCCAGTGTCTGGAGGTTCCTAATATCATTGTTTATGAGTACCATGATGATACGTTCCATAGATTTGCAGACCAGACTAGTCAGGCTTATAGGGCAATAGTTTCTGGGGTCCATTGTGGCACTACCTTTGTGGAGTGGGACCACTGTTGCTGTATGCCATTCCTTGGGTACATATCCTGTAGTAAAGCTGAGGTTGAACAGCTCTTCTTGGAGCTCATGTAAGACGCAGCCCGGGACACCGTCCGGTCCCATTGATGCTGTGTTTTTTGCTTTGGAGTGGACAGCTCTCACCTGTGTATCTGTGATATAAAGGGAGGCTACATTCTGTTGGGATAGACATTTGCTTTTTTGGGGGGGGAGGGGGGAGAAATTTGCACTGAACCTGTCTGCCAGGATGTTGGCAATGTCTGTGGGATCAGTGTATTTTTTGTCATTTTGCAGTAACTCAGAGCATATCTGGGAGTTGCCATCAAGATTCCTGACATAACTAAAGAAGGCCTTATGATTATCTTTAGTATCTTGGGCAATTTCTTTCGAAGCTGGCCTTAGATGACTTTATGAGGGATCGTAGTTTTTTGCTAGTACTGATCAGAGATGCCTTCCCTTTTCGGGATTTTGCTCTATCATGTAGTAGCTTCCTCCTTCTGTTGTATAGCTTATTTATGACCGGGGTCCACCAGACAGGTCTCCTGCCTTTGGAGGAGTGAGTCGGTTTTATTTGGGATAGCATGATCCATGCATTCCTGTAGGTGTCCATAGAATGTGTTTGTAAAGGATTGTGAGGTTTGGGTAGTATTTTCCACTGGCCCGTGGGCTTTGAAGGATTCCACCTCAGTTTTGAGAAGTGTGAAGTTTGCTTTTGAGAAATTCTTCACCGTGATTTCCTTGGCTGGGGGTGGGGGTGGGATATGGATGTCCAGTGAGATTAATTTATGGCCTGATCTTACCAATGAGGGGCATACCTCTGGTGTGGAACATTGAGACCCCATGTTGGTGATGACCAGGTCCAATATGTTTTCCCCTCTTGTGGGAGTGGTGACCAGTTGTTCCATAGCATTTGAGTTTATAAATTCTAGGAACCATTGGGTGAGGGTGTTGGGGCTTGAGTAGTTTTCCTAGTCAATGTTTGGGTAGTTGAAGTCACCCAATATTATTGTGTTTGGAGAGACCTTCATATTCTCCAGTGTTCTCAGGAAAGCCAAGTGGGGTTCCTGAGTTTGGGAGGGTAGTCTGTAGCAGGCTACAAACTGAAAGGCAGTTTTGTCCACTGTTAGTTGCACATGGATGTTCTCTGATGCTTCATGCAGTGCCACTAACCTGGAGGTGTGGGTATCTTTGATGAATATGGATACTCCCCCTCCTTTTGTGGTTCGGTCCGAGTTTTGGGGCCGAAAAGCATGGTATGAGGTATAACCTGGTAGTGCTGCAGTGCTTTCGGGAGCCTTGAACCAGTTTTCTGTTACTGCACAGACATCGATTTTCTCCATACTGAGGAGAGCCTCGAGTGCGTGCATCTTGAGGTTTAGACTTCCGGTCTTGAGCAGCATTACCCTTAGTTTTTTTCTCCTTGTGTTGTCTATGGAGGTGAGTTTGTCTTTTGAGCCTTGCCTAAAAAAGGCACTATGGGGTTGGCAAGAGCCTTAGCCAGTATTCAAAAGCCCAGGGGTGACAGGTGCAAGTTGTCCCTAGCGAAGCAACATGGCTTGTTGAGTATGTCATCCCAGGCTGACAGACACTGGATCCTCTTTGAATGACACCAATACTTTAGCCAATTGTTAAAATTGATCATTTTGTCTTTATACTGTGGCATCATTCTTGGTGAGGGCAATATGCTACTCAAGGTCAGGGTCATACCGGCCTGGGCAACATGATCAGAGAGCTCCTCTATGTCTCTTTTCATGTAGTCCAGGGAGGTACATCTCAGGTCAATCACACCAGAATGGACAATGACGGAGTCATATTTGTACTTGCTTTGGAGGGACCTGAGTTCTTGTGTTATGTGGCAGATCCTGGCACCCGACAGGCAGCTTACAGTGACCTTCTCCTTGTTCAGTCTGGTGAGTGGGACATCAGTGTGTCTGACAATAGAGTCACCTATTACAAGTGTATTAGGTGTGTTGTTTAGCCTTGAGGACTGTGATTGTGTGGCACACTGACTTTGTGAAATATGTGATACGTGGGTTTTGTTGTGGGGGAGTGGTTGCTTGGATGTCTGCTTTGGAGGTCTCTGCTGCTTTAGCAGATTTTTATTTAGAGCCTCTGAGTATGTTTTTGTGTGTTTATGTGTTTGGTTTGCTGATGCGATAGGTCTATGTGAGACTGGATTTGTGGTGTGTGTGGTTACCTTCTCCTCCTGACTGACTGTGCCAGTACTGGGCTGAGACAGCTCAGCCTCCAGTTTGGTTATATAGTTGCATCTCTCACATTTGAACTTGTTGGGAGGAGGAGAGGGTGGTCTGTGTACATGAGACAGTTGTAACATTGCCTCAAGATTCCCAGATTCACAAGCTGGACTCGAGAGTAAACCTGAAACTGACTTTTGGACATGCCAGAATAGTATAAGGGACTGCTTTTTGACTGATCAGAAAGGACCAATAGGGAGCCAAGTACTTAAAAGGAGTATAAGAGGGTGTAGTGCTTTAGTGTATTAGTGTTTACTTATAAGATTACTTATAACAGCAAGTGCAGGGCTTTATAATGAAAATAGAGTGCTTACTTTGATATTTAGAACAGTTCTAAGGGCAAAAGTGAAGAGCAGACTTTGTGGAGCCGGAAATAGTTTAAACCTGATTAAGTGGCGCTGCCCGATGCTGAACTATGCGCAAAATCGCACAACACCGCACTAAAGCAGGTTTTAAAGCAGGAGACTGGAAAGAGCTAGGAATTAGCCCAAAACGGCCAATAAACAACTAGTTTCTGGGCTGAGACCACTCCTCCAGGGACAGATAGGCTGCTCAAAGCTCCCTACTCTCACTGGTGGACAGAGAAGCTTCCTCCTATCCAGGTAAGGATATGGGCAACACAGGAATTTGTACTAAAGCCCAGAAATCATCAAAACCTGATTTCAGGACTATTCTAGCTCAGAAAAAGCGGGAAACAAGGATATCATTTTTTTTTTCTTTTTTAAGACAGTAAGAGATAGCAGGAAAACAAAGTAAATGCTTTGCACAGGCTAGTGCACTTAACTGAGCAGCCTCAAACTGTTAAATTAAATAATTAAAATTACTTTAAAGTGCAGATAAGCAAAAATGCAATAACAAGCTTCTTGAAGTAGTACAGCAGTTAAAAACTCACTTTTCGGTGAGAATATGCAGTCGCTAATATAAAGGCAGTAAGAATACTTAAATCAGGTACCAGTCACTCTTTTTCATCACTCTGCTGCTTGCACCACTCTGCAGGACCACGAGGAGCTTTGCTGAGTCAGAAACAAGCGCAAAACCATACTAAAGCAGGTTTTAAAGCAGGGGACTTGAAAGAGCTAGGAATTAGCCCAAAACGGCCAATAAACAACTAGTTTCTGGGCTGAGACCACTCCTCCAGGGACAGATAGGCTGCTCAAAGCTCCCCACTCTCACTGGTGAGCAGAGAAGCTTCCTCCTATCCAAGTAAGGATATGGGCAACAAGGGAACTTGTACTAAACCCCAGAATTCAGCAAAACCCGAATTCAGGACTATTCTAGCTCAGAAAATGCGGGAAACAAGGATATATTTTTTTCTTTTTTAACACAGTAACAGATAGCAGGAAAACACATTAAATGCTTTGCACAGGCTAGCACACTTGAGTGAGCAGCCTCAAACAGTTAAATTAAACAACTAAAATGACTTTAAAGTGCAGGTAAGCAAAAATGCAATGACAAGTTTCTTGAAGTAGTACAGCAGTTAAAAACTCACTTTTTGGCGAGAATATGCAGTCACTAATATAAAGGCAGTAAAGAATACTTAAATCAGGTAGCAGTCACTCTTTTTCATCACTCTGCTGCTTGCACCACTCTGCAGGACCAAGAGGAGCTTTGCTGAGTCAGAAACAAGTGCAAAACCACACTAAAGCAGGTTTTAAAGCAGGGGACTTGAAAGAGCTAGGAATTAGCCCAAAATGGCCAATAAACAACTAGTTTCTGGGCTGAGACCACTCCTCCAGGGACAGATAGGCTGCTCAAAGCTCCACACTCTCACTGGTGAACAGAGAAGCTTCCTGCTATCCAGGTAAGGATATGGGCAACACAGGAACTTGTACTAAACCCCAGAATTCAGCAAAACCTGAATTCAGGACTATTCTAGCTCAGAAAAGGTGGGAAACAAGGATATACTTTTTTTTGTTTTGTTTTTTTTCTTTTTTAAGACAGTAACAGATAGCAGGAAAACACAGTAAATGCTTTGCACAGGCTAGTGCACTTGAGTGAGCAGCCTCAAACAGTTAAATTAAACAATTAAAATGACTTTAAAGTGCAGGTAAGCAAAAATGCAATAACAAGCTTCTTGAAGTAGTACAGCAGTTAAAAACTCGCTTTTCGGCGAGAATATGCAGTTGCTAATATAAAGGCAGTAAAGAATACTTAAATCAGGTAACATTCACCCTTTTTTGTCACTCTGCTGCTTGCACCACTCTGCAGGACCACGAGGAGCTTTGCTGAGTTGGAAACAAGCGCAAAACCGCTCTAAAGCAGGTTTTAAAGCAGGGGACTTGAAAGCGCTAGGAATTAGCCTAAAACGGCCAATAAACAACTAGTTTCTGGGCTGAGACCACTCCTCCAGAGAGAGACAGGCTGCTCAAAGTTTTCCACTCTCACTGGTGAACAGAGAAGCTTCCTCCTATCCAGGTAAGGATATGGGCAACACAGGAAGTTGTACTAAAGCCCAGAATTCAGCAAAACCTGAATTCAGGACTATTCTAGCTCAGAAAAGGTGGGAAACATGGATATAATTTTTTTTTCTTTTTTAAGACAGTAACAGATAACAGGAAAACACAGTAAATGCTTTGCACAGGCTAGTGCACTTGAGTGAGCAGCCTCAAACTGTTAAACAATTAAAATGACTTTAAAGTGCAGGTAAGCAAAAATGCAATAACAAGCTTCTTGAAGTAGTAGTGATTTTCTTAAGCAAATGTTTATCAAATGTGGATACCCTATTAAATTAGTTGATCAAATAATGGAAGTGGTAAAAATAAAATGAGATAATGGTCACTTTTTACCAATTCTGAATCCTAGAGGCATAGAGGAGCAAATAAATATGAATAGTTTAGATTTAATAGAAACAGACTTTAATTCATCTATACAGGTAGATGTTATTCCAACCACTATTGAAAATAATACCCCTAGTCGAACATTACTCTACCAAATTATTTTTTTAACAACATATAATAGGGATGCACCAATGGTAAAAAGCATTTTAATCAAGAATTAGAATCTTATTAGTAATAACAAGGATATGAAAGACATTTTAAGACATGCACTTATTTGTGTTCATAGAAAGGGACATTCCTTGAAGAATTTACTTGAACATAATAAATATAAGCAATTTAAAGGGCAAATGCACAAATGTGGTATGTGCAAGTTCTGTAGGAACATCTTAGAAACAGATTTGTTAGAAATCAATGGGGTAAAAATAAGATTCAAAGAAAGATTCTCTTGCACAATTGAAAGAGCTGTATATTGTGCATTCTGCTCTAATTGCCCCTGTTTCTATGTGGGCAAAACTGAGCGCAAACTGAAAAACAGGATTGGGGAGCACCTTAGGAATATACGGGACAGTTGTGAATGTAATGCCCTAGCTAAACACATTGTTATATCCTGAGCATGACTTTAAATTTATAATTTTGGATACTATAAAAATAGCTGAATGTGGGGGAGCCTGGCCATATCTATAGGAGAAGCTGGAACTTTCTTGGCAGCTTTGCCTGAATTCATTATACTGGCCAGGCTTGAATGACAATGTATCCATTAACAGCCTGCTAAAACTAAAGGCGTTAGATGATAACTGGATATATACATTTTATCCATTGGATAAACCTGTTTTTAAATCTTTCTTTGTTATTTATTACGGTATATTAACTACTATGCAAATAATGACAACTGATTACCATTTATTTTTGCCTCTTAGTGTTTTTTCACATGCCACATATGATTGAATTTTATTTATTTTTATTATTTAGGTTAGAATCTGTCTTTATTCTGTTTATGTCCTGATTCCGGTCCTTTTGAGTACACAATCTATATATACATATATATATATATATATATATATATATATATATATATATATATATATATATATAGATATAGATATATGTGTGTGTGTGTGTGTGTGTGTGTGTGTGTGTGTGTGTGTGTGTGTGTGCTGCCACTTTAATATTTTAATATTTTATTAATAGGAGGAAATTAAGTCACTACTAACATCTATTTAAAACCAAGACTTGCTTATTTGAATCTTATCTGATGAAGTCTCTTTTAATCTAATTTGAGACGAAAGTGCTTATTTGTTTTTAAACAATAAAGAACACATCTATTTCAATGAGAACAATACGTGTCATGCTTTGTTTTGCATTTTCATGCACTCTGGATTACGTTTAAATGGTGTCAGTTCTTCCTTATTTTCTAGCCTTTGACAAACGTTGCACCTTTAGGACTTCATAACACTATGCCTAGAACTTGTTTGTATTCATACAGTCTAATGAATGTTTCTGATGGTTGCCACCCACGTTTTACAAGTATCTTTAGGCTTCTTCACTTGCTGGATCCCCTTTTCACACTGAACAGCTGGTCGTTCAAAAGGATTACCTACTTCTCATTGCCTCCACAAATCTTTAACATGGGGAAAATCTTTCCCTGTTATTATGTCTTGTTAAATTGGAAATAGGACAAACTACTTTTCCAATGGAAGTGTGTGCTTCTGCATGAGTAATGGGATACTGTTTCTTACCGCGATGAATGCAGAACACTTGAACAGAACTTTTGGTAAAGGCCTTTTTTATGAATATGTTATATATTTATACACATAATCATACAGTATAAGTCTAGCAATCCTTGCAGCTCCCTGTGATCAATTAATTGCAATTTGCAATAGTACAACGACAGAAAGTTGGCTCAACTATCCTTGCAGACATTGTTTTAAGCAAAGTTTCATTACATAACAATCTCTGCCAGTAGCCATAAACTTGGGTAAATATAAAATACTCACTTTCTTAAAATAACAGGGAAAGATATTTTAAATGTAACAATAAATATAATTTCTATAATTTTCCTTTTAGTATGTTAAGCCTCAGGATCTAACTAGAATTTAACTATTATTTCTTAACTCCAATAGTTAGATAAATCACCCCCCACATGTGATATACCAACTTTATGTTGAAAAAGGGAGTCCCTGAAAAGTGCAGTGGCAGTTCAACCAGTAGAATGCATTCTGATGAAATGCACCACCATACTAAATTTTCAAGATAAAGCCACTTATTCACCAATGCAGGGATGATGTGTATTTAATCTGCCATTCTTATCTTACAAGTTCAGAGGTTCATAACAGGTTATTAGGCTAATGTCCCTAGAGCCCTTACAAGCCTAGCCATATTTATCCTGAGTTTCCCCCAACTTTCAGTAGTTAGGCAAGTGAAGTTTGCAGAAGTAAAGATCTATGGTAGTTAATACCAACTTCCTCTGTCCAGGAGGGCCATGGCCACTAACCCAGGAGTGAATTTGCAGTAACTCATCCATAGATTTAGGTTGCATTTGAAGAGGGTCAGGGAGAGGCTCTATTTCATGTGAATTAGAAGCTTGTTCCAGAGAAGTGATTGTCTCTGGGAGATTCATCTCTCCAGCATGACCTTTTCATGTCTGTGGCTAGGTTAAGACCCCTGGAGTGACTGATCCTCCTGCAGTTTGATTTTCGAATATGTAGCATTTCCATCAGGGCTGCTTCAGAGACTGCCTTTTAGGCCAGGCACAGTTCACCAAAACCTCAGCTTTGACCGGCTAAGAACTTGCTGTATTCAACTGGATGTATAAGAGAATTTAAGTACCTTTATCTGCACTTTTTTTTAAAAAAAATACAGTATTTAAATTGATTTTAATTGTGTTGCAGGAATATTAACTGAACTGGAAGTTAGTCAGTGTTTGCTGAATTTTGTTATTTGCTAGTAATTACAGGTGTGGGGGTAGCCACATTCTTTGATTTCCTGTCCTTGCCTATTTAAGTGGTACAGTGTGAAATATTTTCTGCTTAAAAACCTCAGCTTTGGCCAGCTAAGAACTTGCTGTATTCAGCTGGACGTATAAGAGAATTTAAGTACCTTTATCTGCACTTTTTTTCAAAAATACAGTATTTAAATTGATTTTAACTGTGTTGCAGGAATATTAACTGAACTGGAAGTTAGTCAGTGTTTGCTGAATTTTGTTATTTGCTAGTAATTACAGGTGTGGGGTTTCCACATTCTTTGATTTCCTGTCCTTGCCTATTTAAGTGGTACAGTGTGAAATATTTTCTGCTTAAAAACCTCAGCTTTGGCCGGCTAAGAACTTGGTTATATTCAACTGGACGTATAAGAGAATTTAAGTACCTTTATCTGCACTTTTTTTTAAAAAAAAATACAGCATTTAATTTGATTTAAACTGTGTTGTAAAAATTTAACTGAACTGGCAGTTTTAACTCTGCTCTTCAGTAACTTGAACTGAAGTTAGTGTCTGCTGAATTTTGTTATTTGTTAGTAATTACAGGTGTGGGGTAGCCACATTCTTTGATTTCCTGTCCTTGCCTATTTAAGTGGTACAGTGTGAAATATTTTCTGCTTAAAAACCTCAGCTTTGGCTGGCTAAGAACCTGCTGTATTCAACTGGACGTATAAGAGAATTTAAGTACCTTTATCTGCACTTTTATTTTCAAAAAAATACAGTATTTAAATTGATTTTAACTGTGTTGCAGGAATATTAACTGAACTGGAAGTTAGTCAGTGTTTGCTGAATTTTGTTATTTACAGGTGTGGGGGTAGCCACATTCTTTGATTTCCTGTCCTTGCCTATTTAAGTGGTACAGTGTGAAATATTTTCTGCTTAAAAACCTCAGCTTTGGCCGGCTAAGAACTTGCTGTATTCAACTGGACGTATAAGAGAATTTAAGTACCTTTATCTGCACTTTTTTTTGCAAAAATACAGTATTGAAATTGATTTTAACTGTGTTGCAGGAATATTAACTGAACTGGAAGTTAGTCAGTGTTTGCTGAATTTTGTTATTTGCTAGTAATTACAGGTGTGGGGTAGCCACATTCTTTGATTTCCTGTCCTTGCCTATTTAAGTGGTACAGTGTGAAATATTTTCTGCTTAAAAACCTCAGCTTTGGCCGGCTAAGAACTTGCTGTATTCAACTGGACATATAAGAGAATTTAAGTACCTTTATCTGCACTTTTTTTTTATAAAAAAAATACAAAATTGATTTTAACTGTGTTGCAGGAATATTAACTGAACTGGAAGTTTTGACTCTGCTCTTCAGTTAGTGCCACCCACCCTCCCTGTTTTTGTTTTGGTGTTAATCTTAGTGGCCTTGAAACTGCCTGCCCCTCTTGTAAATTTGTATTTGGATACTCCTTCTGGGCCCATCTCATTTGCTCACTCAACTGAGTGCAGTGAGATCATATTCTGATTTCAGGCACTCCTACTGTGTACAAAGAGAGCATCTGGGAAACAGAAAAAAAAATTAAGCTTGTTTCCTGCCTTTCCTGTTAAGTGATATAGACTATTTGTAAGCTTCTGAGCCCCCAAGCCCTTCTGTGTTGGAGGGAAGCCTTCTAGCTTAGTTTTTTTTCTTATAACTAGCCAGTTTTCTAGTTTCAGCACTCAAATCTGTTTCTTTGATCTCAGCACTTGTTCAGAAAAAAAAATTCATCTGCTTTTACTGTATTTGTGTTTCTACCTACTTTATTTTACTTTTGCATCATCTTAAAAGTACTCAATTGTATTTATTACTGCTTGGTGTAACTCATTCTAAGCCTTTTGGTTTAAACACTTGGGCTTCGGACCAGTTGTTTTGCACTAAGAGGGTTCATGGTCTGCACTGTAGTGGCAGAACAGGTAGCTTACATCCTTCTAGGTTGGGAACTGCCGATTGAGGGCTCAGTGTCTGTTATTCTAAAAGTGTATTAATTCTGGTTTAAGCACTTGGGCTTTCAGGCCAGTTATTTTACATTAAGAGGGTTCGTGGTCTGCACTCTTGTGGGAGGAGAGGCTGGACTCTGCCCTTCTGAGCTGGGAATTTCTGGTTAAAGGCTTATAGTGCATGCATATCTGAACTGCTTCTTACTGAAGTTGGTGCACCTTGTTTGCTGTGGCATAGACTGGATTCACGCCTGCTGGATCTAGGTTTGTTTGTGTAACTTGAGCACTAATCCAGGCATTCTCTAAAGTATTCAATCGTATTTATTACTGCTTGGTATTAACTTGATTAAAGTGTAGCTATCATTCTAAGTCTTTTGGATTAAGCACTTGGGCTTCAGACCAGTTGTTTTACATTAGGAAGGTTTGTGGCATGCACTGTGGTGGCAGGACAGGTAGCTTTCATCCTTCTAAGTTGGGAACTGCTAATTGAGAGCCCAGTGTCTGTTATTCTTAAAGTGCATTAGTTCTGGTTTAAGCACTTGGGCTTCAGGCCAGTTATTTTACATTAAGAAGGTTCGTGGTCTGCACTCTTGTGGGAGAAGAGGCTGGACTCTGCCCTTCTGAGCTGAGAATTTCTGGTTAAAGGTTTATAGTGCCTGAATATTTGAACTGTATCTTACTGAAATTGGTACACCTTGTTTGCTGTAGCATAGACTAGATCCAGGCCTGCTGAATCTAGCTTTGTTTATATGCTTGTTGTTTGTTTGCTTGTTATTTCCCTGGAACGCTAATTCCACCTATTATGCGTCTTCTCAGCTCTTCTGTGGATCACTAGTGATATCTGCATTGCTTACTGTACTTATTTCCTTGTTTCACTTGAAAGAAAGTTACTGTTTGTCGTTTTTGCATTTAAGTTACCTGTAACACATTGCACTTAATTACCTGGCACTTGCTCACTAAAGGAATTATATAAGTCAGCACTAAAAATTAAAACCACTACACCCTCACTCCCCACTGGCCCTTGTTTTCAATTATTAAGGAATTCCCAATATTATTCTAGCATGGCCAAAGGTCAGTTGTCAATCTTCTCTCCGGTCCAGCTGGTGAATCTGGGAATCTTGAGGCAATGTTACAACTGCCTCATGTACACAGACAACCCTCTCCTCCTCCCAACAAATTCCAATACATGTGAGAGATGCAACCATATAGCCAAACTGGAGGCTAAGCTCTCTCAACTAAGTACTGGCATAACCAGTCAGGAGTTGAAGGAAACCACACTCACTACAATTCCAGTCTCACATAGACCTAACATGACAGCAAACCAAACACATAATCACACAAAAACATACTCAGAGGCTCTAAATAAAGATCTGCCTAAGCAGCAGAGACCTCCAAAGCAGACAACCAAGCAACCGCTACTCCAAAACAAAACACGTGCAACACATATCTCACAAAGCCAGTGTGCCGAACAGTCACAGCCCTTAAGACTAAACAACACACATGATACACTTGTAATAGGTGACTCTATCGTCAGGCACACTGACGTCCCGCTCACCAGGCTGAACAAGGAGAGGGTCACGGTGAGCAGCCTGTCGGGCGCTAGGATCCGCCACATAACACAAGCATTCAGGTCACTCCAAGGCAAGTACAAATATGACTCAGTCATTGTCCATGCTGGTGTGAATGACCTGAGACGTACCTCCCTGGACTACATGAAAAGAGACATAAAGGAGCTCTCTGAGCATGTAGCACAGGCCAGTATGACCCTGACCTTGAGTAGCATCTTACGCTCACCAAGAATGATGCCACAATATGAAGACAAGATGATCAATTTCAACAATTGGCTTAAGTACTGGTGTCATTCAAAGGGAATCCAATGCCTGTCAGCTTGGGATGATATGCTCGACAAGCCACGATGCTTCGCTAGGGATGGCTTGCACCTGTCACACCTGGGCTTTTGGATATTGGCAAAGGCTCTTGCTACCCCCATAGTGCCTTTTTTAGGCAAGGCTCAAAAGACAAACCCACCTCCATAGGTATCACAAGGGATAAGAAACTAAGAGCAATGCTACTCAACGCCAGAAGTTTAAACCTCAAGATGCACGCACTCGAAACTCTCCTTAGCATGGAGAACATTGATATCTGTGCAGTAACAGAAACCTGGTTCTGGGCTCCCGAGAGCACCCCAGCACTACCAGGTTATACCTCATACCATGCTTTTCGGCCCCAAAACTTGGACCGAACCACAAAAGGAGGGGGAATATCGATATTCATCAAAGATACCCACACCTCCAGGTTGGTGGCAAAGCACGAAGCATCAGAGACTATGCATGTGTAACTAACAGTGGGTAAAACTGCCTTCCAGTTTATAGCCTGCTACAGACCACCCTCACAAACCCAGGAACCCCACTCAGCCTTCCAGAGAACACTGGAAAATATGAAGGTCTCTCCAAACACATTATATTGGGCGACTTCAACTACCCAAACATAGACTGGAAGCATTACTCTAGCTCCAAAACCCTAGCCCAAAGGTTCCTAGAATTTATAAACTCAAATGCTATGGAACAACTTGTTACCACTCCCACAAGAGGGGAAAACATACTGGACCTGATCATCACCAACATGGGGACTCTATGCTCCAGACCAGAAGTGTATCCCTCACTGGTAAGATCAGACCATAAACTAATCTCACTGGATATTCACATCCCAACCCCACCCCCTGCCCAGAAAACCACAGTGAAAAACTTCTCTAAAGCAAATTTCACACTCCTCAAAACCGAGGTGGAATCCTTCAAAGCCCCCGGGCCTGTGGAAAATACGGCCCAGACCACAGAATCCTTTATAAACGCATTCTATGAACACCTTTAGGAATGCATGGATCATGCGATCCCAAATAAAACCAAGACCCAATCCTCCAAAGGCAGACGTCCTGTCTGGTGGACCCCAGCCATAAACAAACTATATAATAAAAGGAGGAAGCTACTAAATGATAGAGCAAAATCCCAAAAAGGGAAGGCATCACTGATCAGTATTAGCAAAAAACTACGGGCACTCATTAAATTGTCTAAGGCCAGCTTCAAGAGAAAAATTGCACAGGACACTAAGGATAATCACAAAGCTTTCTTTAGTTATGTTAGGAACCTGGGTGGTAATTCCCAGATATGCTCAGAATTAGTCCAAAATGACAAAAAATACACTGAACCCACAGACATTGCCAACATCCTAGCTGACAGGTTCAGTGCAAACATCCCCCCCCTCCCCACCAAAAGGGCAAATATCTATCCCAGCAGAGTGCTGCCCCCCTGACATCTCAGATGCTCAGGTAAGAGCTGCCCTCTCCAAAGCAAAAAACACAGCATCAATGGGACCAGACGGTGTCCCCGGCTGCATCCTACATGAACTCCAAGAAGAGCTAAACCCAAACATAAAACTACTGTTCAATCTCAGCCTTACTACAGGATATGTGCCCAAAGAGTGGCGTACAGCAACAGTGGTCCCTCTCCATAAAGGTGGTGCCTCAACGGATCCTGGAAACTATCGCCCCATAAGCCTGACTAGCTTGGTCTGCAAAGTTATGGAAAGGATCATCATGGACCTCATAAATAAAAATATTGGGGACCTACAGACACTGGATCCTACCCAGTTTGGCTTTCTTAAGGGCAGATCCTGCCTCTTAAACCTGGTTGATTTCTTTGAAACAGTCACCAAGGCCATTGACGAGGGGAAGGTGGTCCACACAGCCTACCTGGACCTCGCAAAAGCCTTCGATACAATACCCCACTCGGGCATTATAGATAAGCTCACCAGCTTAAATATAAACCCCTATGTCACTAGATGGATTGCAAACTGGCTCAAGGACAGAACCCACATGGTTAGAATTGCTGGAGCCATGTCAGACTTCAAACCAGTTACAAGTGGTGTCCCACAAGTCTCAGTCCTGGGACCTCTCTTGTTTGGTATATATTTCTCGGAGGTACAGGCCAACACGGAAGGACTGTGGCTGACCAAGTTCGCAGATGACTGCAAACTGGGCGCCATAATCGACTCTCCAGCCGACACAAGCATCCTCCAAAAGGGCCTCATAAAAACAGACAACTGGTGCCAGAGCCATGGCCTCAAGCTAAATGCCAAAAAGTGTATAGTCATCCCCTTTGGCAAAAACAAAGTGCCCACAAATTACGACATAGGTGGTAATCCATTAAGTACAGAAGAAGTAATTAGGGACCTGGGGACCCAAGTTGATAGCAATCTCTCATTTGACAACCACGTGGCCAAAGTGGTTAGAAAAACATTTTATATAGCCCACCTAATCATGAAGGGATTCACATCTAGATCAGGGGAGGTCATCGTGCCTCTTTACTCATCCCTCATCAGGCCCATAATTGAGTACAATGCCCTTTTGGGATGTACCTTACCAGACACCTGCAGCAACTGGAAAGACCCCAAAAGTACCTCACCAAGAGGATCAAAGGGCTCAAACAGATGCCATATGCTGCCCGGTTAAAGAAACTCCAGCTCTACTCAGTGGCATACCACCTGTTCAGAGGTGATCTGTGCCTGACATATAAAGCCATGTCCAACATGGAATTAATGGACATGCTGCACCTCAGAAAATCCAAATCCCATCGAGCTACGTGCTCGAGAGACTTGAACCTCAGCACTGAAATAAATAGGACATGCTGGAGGGACAGATTCATAACCCAGAGGCTCCCTTCACTCTGGAATAAAATCCCAGTCCAGGTTAGGCAGAGTCCCTAATTGTCTCTCTTCAAGAGGAATCTTGATGAGTGGATGGGTGATCGTAGGTTTACCCCGGGTATCACTTCTGTGTCACTGTTAGACAGAGGCACAGTATACTAACCTCGAAAAAGGGCATAGCAAAATAAATTTAAAATGGGTGGCGAAAGCCAAACACATTCTGGCTAGGCTTATAAATGCCCTAGGGCAGATAGCCTAGTATGAACCTATGAACCTATGAGACAGAATACAGTAACAGGGCTTTCAGTCTTTCTATATCTGTACTAACCTTCTACTGTATACCACTCCTGCAAACAATTTACAATGTTTAATGACCCCACCTTGTGTTATACACCTACTGAAATGACTAGTGCCTTAGAAATGAAAATGGTTTCTGCTCTAGCTGCTTCAGCCATTGATTAAATCCGATAAAATTAGGAACATGAAATGAGACAATAGCAAAACGAATAGAGTTTACATATCTAGTATATTACGCAATTTTCAAGGATATTTTGAAAAGATTTTTACAGATGGTTCTTAGTAAATTAGGTAACAATTTGGTTGCAGTGCGTTTTACTAACACATTGAACAATGAGCAGCCCAGACTATGTCCTTCCTTACTGATGCCTTCATTTGTGGGATATCTCTCATTTCCCAATGTTGTATTTTCAAAAATTATGTTTTAAAAACGTTATATGAATTGTAATACTTTCCAGAATACATAAACCAGAAAAGTTCTTCCTTAGATGCTAGCTTACACAATGGTTTTATTTTCAAAAATATAGCTGCTAAAATTGATTTTAAATTACCTATTTATTCATAAATTTCTATTTTTTGGGCAAAAATGAGTTTCCTAAACAAGGTTTTTTTAGATTTTGGTGAATTGTATACTTTGTGGTAGCCTTTATGAACCCCTGTCAATATTTAAAGCTGCAAGAACATTAGTAGGAAAACTAAAATTAAGAGGAAGAAGGTGTGAGTTATGTCTGTCATCTGTTCACTCAGAACAGTGTACACTTAGTGTATACTTAGTGTATTGAATCCAAGCATATGATTTGCAGATGTTTTACCTGGCAACAAATTGTATTTCCATATTTCTTATTTTGGTATTTATTGTATTTTTACTGAGTTTTAGCAAAATAAAAGCATTACAATGTATTCAGAATAATAAAAAAAAATAAAAATATATATATAAAATCAAATCCTGTACTGTCCTAGCGATTTCAGCATTTGCTGTCTTATGTTTTATCTGTTTTTGCTTTGCAAGCTGCTTAATTTCATAGGCAGAAAAATACAGTTGAATGACTGAATTGCGTGCTGAGTGACATTCAGAATCAAAGTTCACATCTGACACTAGAAACATATATTTTTAAAATGTCATGCTTGCAAGGTATATCACTGAGTTAGCCAGTGCAATTCTATGGAATGCTGTAAAAATGCAAATCACAAATATTCCAAAGATAAAAACTTATGTAAACATTTGTAAGATTATCACTTGATGGGATTCAGGGGTATGCCAAGCAGAACACAGAAATAGTAAATATAAGTGAAGCACAAAGGCCAACTTCTAATGTAAAGTCAACTGATTAGCAGGACTGCAGGGTTCTTTGTTTCTTATCCCCTTTCAAAGTAAAAGTCTGCAGTGCACACATGAATTGGTCATTATTTATTTATTTATTATTAGCATTTGATTACTGGGAAAGGCCAGCTGGGCAAAGCCCTTTTCAGTGAAGGCCCGGGGAAAAAATGAAAACAGCTTAAAACACTATATACTCTAATATAATGCTGGCAAGTTAAATCACAGGAGAGAGTTTTGGAAATAAAAAACTGCAGTCTACACATTTGGTGACTAGATTAGCCCTATTGAGCAAAGTGCATTTTCAGAGATGATAAGGTAATCTTGGGCAAATAAAAATAATTAAAACATTCAGCCCTAGTTTACAATACAAATGCACATACTAGCAGACAACACTGAAAATACGTTTTGGAGAAGACAATTGCCATTTTTCCAAGCAGTTAAAAGAATGATCATAAAATACATTACTTAATAGTACTGATTTTGATATGATTTATATGGAGAGCATACGGATGTCTTGAATTATTTATCCAAATAAAAACAACAGAATTCCACGTCACCATACAGTGACTATGAACAACTCTAGAAAGGGAGTAAAGAATCTTCCAAAGTTTAAATGTACTGAAATCACCATGAAAAACACTATAACTGAAATGAACGGACTTCACCAAAGTATGGCATAGTACCCCCTTTGACATTTATAACTAACAGACATAACATGCTCAGCAATATATGCTTATATGACAGTGCATCCTCCTATGACCATGATGTTAAAAATGAAAGCAGATCCCTTAAAAAAAGTCCATGTAGAAAACTAAGAAGCCGTGGCACTTTGACTACTAGTATTTGTCACTTAATACTGCACAACAAAAATGTCCCATGGAATTCAACCACAGAGAATCTAACAAACCTGAGAAACAGCTTTGTAAAATATTTGCAGGCCTCTTCTTAAAAAAACATCAGTGAAGATACTTAAATTCTCCAGAAGAGATAAAACTGTTTCAGCACACTAACTGTTGAATGCGCAGTGACATGAAATCCTTAGGGCGTTGACCTCAGTGCATTATTAAACACTAGCGAGCAGGATGTTCTAGATCCATGTTCAAAGTACAGTTCTACAAACATTCCCTGCAAGATTTGTATATGCTTTTTTGTTTAAATCTTAATTATTACCCAACTGTAAGGAAATGGACATCATATTTTTATAACAGAGTCTTTTCGGGGCATAGATGATCCTTTTTAGTAACTATTTAAAATGTCAGAACTCACTTCAGTGAGTCACAGAAAATGGGTACTAAATGGCCTTAAAAATGGACTTGCATATATCAAGTCCAAGATGGCCATTTCTTGGAAAATTCCTGATTCTCTGAGATATGACAATCTCAGAGTTGGTATATATAAGTTTGGGGGGTGTTGGGGGCTTACCCCCTCCTCAAAGGGTACAGGGGGGGCTTGCTGTTGCAAAAAGTAAGTTTAAAAGAGAAGAGTAATGATGTCTGATATCTGCTATTCTGTATTTTAGCTCCTTTTTTCCTGTGTGCTGGCACTCGGTGTTACGAGTGCCAACGTTTCAAGAGAGAGTTGAGCTTTCCAAGTATATTGTACTTATGAGTGCAAGTGAAGGTGAAATGCCTACATTTTTTCAGTGTCATTTATTGACCAGAGTAATTTTAAAGATTTGAGTGTCAGTGTGTAATCACAAGTCTGTATGCTGAAATGCTTTTATGTTCTTTGAGAAAATTTGGAGGTCTTTTACTTCCATAATGTTCTATGTTAGTGTTTCTACAATTTCTATAGACTTAGGAAACTGGATCTGATATATTTTTCAAACGTTTCTAAGTGAAAATGCAATACAGACATCACAGTATAATGAGAGGTGACATTTGCAAAAGTTATTTTATACCATGACAATCCCCTCCCACTGTTCCTCATGTGTAAAAACATAAAATTAATACTTCATATTAAATTAATACTTTTTTAACCTGAAAATCAGTATTTGCCCTTTTTTCAAGCTACTCTTAAGGAGAAAACTGTAATCTGAAAACACAGTGCCCGAGTGCCTACACGGCTGGTGTTAGCATTTTTGGGGCTCCCTACAAATGTCAAGTTGGGCACTCCCTGGACACTTCCAGTCTAAGTGTCATCATATTACTGCCACCCCTCCTAAGGCAACCTAATAGTTCATGCTACAGAGTTTTAGGAGAAGTACGCACAGACTGAAGTGTATTTGCAATGCTTTTACATTGTGGCAGGCCTGTGTGCCATATCATGTTGGCCCATCTCACAGAAGGATAGAGGGATTTTCACAGTTACTGCCATTTAGTTGCAACAATGGTACATTACAACAACCCTATATACAGGACTGGACTTGCATGCAAGGGTGCCCTAGATACTGCCTCTGTTCCCCGACCCCAAACACATCTAGATCCCCACTCTGTTCCCCCAGTGTCAGGCTCCCCACATGTTGCACATTATTTTTTTGTATTCCTTTTCTCACATTTTGCCTTATTCTTCATTGTTTCCAAGAAGTCATGACTTTCTCTATCTTCTGAAATGCATTTAAAGTTTTTTTTTCTTTTTTAAGTAATATTTTCCTGCAATGGTGGCTTGAAAGGAAAACATGATTAAGGGAAGAAATACAGTGTTCCTGTTCAACTTTAGTTTTCCTTGCATCCTTTCGACACACCTGTCCTTGCCAAGATAGCACAGTATTAACCCTTTAGGAAATAATTCATTTTAGCCAGGGCCCTCAGAAGCCATAGGGTGATAGTTTCTCTGTGATGAATTTTAGACCATTTTCCCAACCTTGTAATCTAATGGTGGCCTAAACAAAAATCACAAGTAAGAAATGAATTTAAGTCTTATTTTTTTTTCTTTCAAGGAAAACTTAAGTTGTGGTCAAGGCTTACTGTTTAAATGTGATATAGTTCATAATACACTAACAAGAGAATTGTTGTGGGGGTACACTTATCCTTTCTGGGAATACTGTCTGCCTCCCTAATCCCCCAAAAAGGAAATCCGTCCCTGTACATCCCTCTGGTGATAGATCTGTATGAAGGCAGAGGTTCAAATGGCTCCAGTCATGTATTTTATGTGACTGATGTCATACATATACATAACATGCCACCTCACTTCTCACCCCAACCCCCCAAAAGCAGCTGCCTGAATATGTGCCTGAAGTGTGATTGCAAGTTAAGCGAAAAAAATAATGACTACAGTAATACATTCCACTTCATTGCTCCTAGACATTACACTGCTGCTATACAAGCTATTTTAACCTTCTTTGTACACCTCTGAGGCCTGTGAGAAACATAAAAGGAATGACCAAAGTGTTTGCAGCCCCAACACAAGCTATAATGACCTCCTGCACACACTTCTAAGGTTTGGTTGTAACAAAAATTAAAGAAGTAATTACCAGGCAATCCCCAGCCTCACATAAAAGCTACAGCAACACTCTGGACACACCTCTGAGCAGGGCTGGTTTTAGAATGAGTGCAGCTGAAGGCAGCAACAACCAAAAACTCCATGTCAAAATCCATTTATACAATCTACGGTGTAGGGTCCACCTGACATCTAAAAGTTATAAGTGTCTGAATGTACTTTTATTTGCATTTTTACTTCAGAAGAGGTATGTAACTGCGGTGGTGGTGCTGCGGTAGCATTGTCGCCTCACAGTTAGACGTTGTCCTGTTCGATTCTCAGTTAGGGTGTCTTCTGTGTGGCGACATGAGTGAATGGGCATTCCTTCATTGAAGGTTGTGCATCAGGCCCGGCAAGTTGGCACGTAAAAATCTACTGCCAATCATTAGCGGACCGGAGTTCCGCTGTGGCGACCCCCTAACCGGGAAAAAGCCGAAAGACACAACAATAACTTCAGAAGAGGTATGTATGTTCCGGCATTATTTTGTGTGCACAGATAAAATTCAGTGATATTTTTACACACACACACACACACACACACACACACACACACACACACACACACACACACACACACACACACACACACACACACACACACACACACACACACACACACACACACTCACTTTCAAAGAAACTGGAGGAATTTAGTTTCACTTGCTGCATGTTTTTGAGGTGCTAGGGTTACAGAGAGCATATGGATAGATGCACACAGAGACAGGGAGGGCATGCGTATTCCACATAGAAACAAACACAACCAATAACTCAGCCAGAGCATGGTAATATAAAATGGCAATGCCTTACCCACTGTACCACCGTAGCAATGAACAGTTTCTTTTATACACATCCTCTACCTGTCAAACCATGAAAGGTAACCGCTTTTCATGTGTAAGATCTGTGTTTGTGATGATAAGTGAAAGAAAATATGGACAGCTTATTACTCTCTGTAACCATGCCCCCAAGCATAATGGCAGTGCTAATGATGTTTGTAATAAAAAGCGGAATTATTTATAGCCAGCTTGTTACTCCTACACTGTAATATACACAAGCCTAAGCCATAGCATTACTAGTTTTCACTGATTTCAGCAAGAGCAACATTGGGACTGCCACACCAGATCAGTGACTGCAATTTAATAGTCATCAAACAGCATCAGGAGTAAGTCACTTTTATTTACCTCTTTCAGGAGTAATATATGCCTGTCACTGTCCTTGATTTCACAGAATGTACCTGATTTTGCATCATAATTTTGCACTGTCCCTCGTAAAAAGTTTGATTTGCTGGTAAATTATTTAGAATTACAGACAATAAATCTAGGCATTGAAGTTTTGTACTTCTTATTGTCCAAAATATGCATGCTGATACAAAATGTGTTATTCTATTAACTTTTTAAAGTGAAGTAAAGTGATATTTAAAAAGTATTCCTGATTTTGAGCCGTTATTCTGCAATTATTGTTGGATTTGCCCAGAATTTTTGAGCAAAGAAGTTGAGAATTATAGTATCTGATGTTCTGCCAATATTTATAAAACTCCCAGAAAAAAGAAAAACATCCCTGAAGATCAGAAGCACCAGCTCTTATTAAGACTAATAAGTACTGCAAGTCACCACTCTGGCTGCTGACTTCTAGCACTTACCTTGCTCAAGTTCATTAACTGATTACTGTCTTTATGCTAAAGGGTTGATATCATGACCCTATTTCAGATAAAAGACAGTAATGTGAAAATGAATAATCTTTTATTTCCTCTTCAATCTTCCCCAACCAACAGCAGTTTTTTCTGGGTCCTCCACACAGTCATGGATGTTAATAGCACCTCCTTCAGCCATGCAGGTTACAGGTGCCTAAAGCCAGCTCTGATGTCAGTATTATTGAAGAGAAGGCTTACCAGCAAGATTTAATTAAGTCAAGGGTGCTACATCAGTGGTATAGCATTTAATGAAATTGTGAAGTCTGTTACTTGACAAAACGCTGTTACTATAACCAGAGATGTCTTTGACTTTTAAATGAGATCTAAGTATGAGTTATTATTTCCCACCAGGTTTATTAAGTGCACAAGACTGCTGTAATAGCTTTTGTTGGTTTGACAAACAATGAAATAAAACACCAGAAAATAACCAACAAGGTGAGCTATTTAAAACTGTTTAATGTGGGTCTTCTTTTTTTGGTCATTAAATAGTTCACCGTGTTGGTTATTTTCCAGTGTTTCATTTCATATTTTACTTTGGTTCTGGTTTGACTGTTTTTTGAATGGTTTGACAAACAAATTACAAAGTATGAAAATAAGATAACTTGTTGTGGTTGGGAGCCCACCAGGATCAGGGGACCCCCAGAATAAAACAGGGTGTCTCTGCTGCCTAAAGCTGGCTATGAGTGTTCTCAAAGCAGTTTTACTACAAAAATATGTGTAAAGTTTAAAAGGTGCATTGCAAACCAACTGTGACACATGTAAGGAGAATCTACGCATTGTGTCATACTAAAGATCATGATTCATATGGACTGAAGAACAGCAACATCTTAAGGAAGAAACATTAAGGTATAACATACAATTTATGGCTTCAATGCAGCCTGATAAATCAATAACTTTATTAATTTTTCCTGCTATATAGCTCAAAGCACACCTATCAACAAACTATACAATATCGCTCACATAGTAAAACTGTCGATAATTTAACATGGAGACTTCAAAATGATGAGCTTACTATATTTTAGTTGACAAGTAAATCATGCCCCTCAAAGTGAAAAATACTCAAAGTCTGTCATAGGTTTATAGGCTCATAGGTAGATACTAGGCTATTGGCCCTAGGGCCTATATAAGCCTAGCCAAATGGTACTCTGGCTTTTGCCACCCAAGAAAATTATTTTCCTGTGCCCCTGTCGAGCAGAGCCACAGAGGTGATCCCCAGGGTGAATTTCCTATTTCCCATCCAATCATCAAGATTTTTCTTGAAGAGTGCTAATGAGGAGCTTTGTTTGATACAGATAGGTAGTTTGTTCCAGAGTATGGGAAGTCTCTAGGATAGGAATCTATCCCTCCAGCATGTCCTGTTTATTGTGGTGACAAGGTTTAGGTCCTTAGAGCATGTAGCTCAGAGGTATTGGGATTTCTTTAAGTGGAGCATGTCCAACAGCTCTGGGTTTGACATAGCTTTGTATGTTAGGCAGAGATCGCCTCTGAGCAGGCGATATGTGACAGAGTAAAGCTGGAGTTTTTTTGAGAAAGTCTGCATAGGACATCTGTTTGAGACTGGTAATCCTCTCTGTGAGGTATTACTGTAGCCTTTCCAGTTGTTGTAGCTGTCTTGTGCGGTACATACCAAAAGGGGCATTGTACTCTATAATGGGTTTAATGAATGATGAGTAGAGGGGAACAATGACCTCTTTTTTTCCTAGATGAGAAACCTTTTGTGATGAGGTGTACCATGTAGAAGGATTTCCTGACTACTGTGGCGATGTGATTATCAAAGGAGAGACTACTGTCCACCTGTTTCCCAAGGTCTCATCACACTTTCAGTGTTAAGTAGACTAGCGCCTATGTGGTAGTTCATGGGTACAGAGTTTTTACCAAAAGGGATGATGATGCACTTTTTGGCATTGAGCTTGAGGCTATGGCTTTGACACCAGGCATCTGTCTCAGTGAGGCCCTTTTGTAGGATGTCCACATCATTAGGAGTTTTGATTATGGCTCCTAGTTTGCAGTCATCTGCGAACTTTGTTAGTCAAAGGCCTTCTGTGTTAACCTGTACTTCATAGAAGTAGATACCAAACAAGAGAGGACCTAGGACTGAACCCTGTGGTACTCCACTTGTCACTGGTCTGAAGTTGGATTTAGAGTCTGCTACTTTCACAGTGTGGGTTCTGTCCCCGTGATAGTTGCATAAAACTTGTTCTCTCTGTTACTGGCTTCTCTGACAAACATAGCTTTCGGCCTATTAGCTCCTGAAGTAAGGACAAAACAAAAGATAGTTAGGGTAAATGGCTCCATATTAGGGACACTTTTTATGTAGTGTTACTAGTAAATAAGAATGTTGATAAAGAGGATATAAATTAACATGAAGAAGAAGATGTCTGTAACAGTAACATACCTCACAACTGAGTTTGCAGAATGTCCAGATTTTTGCCTTTCTGGCAAATCATTTGAATGATCTGAGGAATGAAATTAGTAAATCATGTCATACATTTGAGTTTCAGACTTCATATCCTTTAGAAAATGCATTTTAATACATACCCTGTTATTCTAGCAACTTTCTAAAAGCAAACTTTAAAATCTGTCCCTATTTTTGTGCCTTTGTACCCTTATTATGGCAGGCTTTGTGTAGATTTCTTGGGCTAAAAGGTTGAGAGGTATGAACAATAATGATTAGTAATATTATGTACCGACTGTAATCCACCACATTTGCTCAAAATGTTTCCATTTTTATGAAGAATGGAGTATAACTGTGAGCCAAAACACCAATGCAGTGGGGTTGATTCAGACTAGAGGGTAACAAGATGTTTGCAAGAAGACAGAATGAGTGTAAATTTTTAATGCTAGCTTGTGACAATCAAAGACTTGCAAACATGTTGGAAAAAGAAAAAAAGAAAAAGGAACAAGTATTGGAGCATTGTTTCAGAAATGTGTTTTCCATTATTGACAGGCCTTAAAACTTTAGGATGATTGGGGCTTCAACCTCTTCAGTATAAAAGGCTGTCCTCCAGAAAGAAAAATAGACAGGGAAAATTGAATAACTAAATATCAAATAGCTTTATCATAGCTCTCAACTGTCCAGACCTTTGCAGAATGTCCAGATTTTTGGTCTGTTCCTCATAAAATTTGTGGTTTCCAGTTAAATCAGCAAGGTCTAAATTCACTAAATAATGAGTTTCAAACTTCATATCCTTCAGAAAAATACATGCTAACACAAGTCTTGCTATTCTGACAATGTGCTTAGTTTATAATAACAATATTTAACATATGTGCCTATTTTTGGGCCTTTGCCCCCATTATTTTTTTAGACTTTGACCATGTTTATTGCGCTAAGAGGTTGAGAGGTATGAGTTGCATACAGTAGAAAATGGTTTTATCAGTACTGGTATGACAACTGAATTATTTTTGTAACTTTATAGTGCTCACCAAAATAATGTATAACTAATGAAAAGACCTGCACAGTACACCGAGTTCAATTCATGATTCATTGTGGAGTAAATAGCACTGCTTCTTAATGAGTAAATTTGTGGAACTACTCAGGAAATGGCTGTGTGTGAGAAAGTACAACAAATACTAACTGATCCAAAATTCAGTCTGTCAAATACAACAGTTTTAACAACTGAACTTTCGCTTTCAGTTGGGCAAGAAGCAATGTGTTTTGCCAGAACATTGACATTGAATAATGACTTGTTTATGGAACAAAGGGAACATTTCAGTTCAGAAAGATAAACATACGGAGGACATCTGTGGAATATATATATTTCTCTGTTTGATAAATATACAGTGGTCTCAGTGGACAGACAAAAATCATGTAAAGCTCTCACTCATTAAAAATATTCACAAAACTTAAAACCAGTTTCTTGTCATTTCTCTGTACTGGGTGGTATCTATCCATTGCTGGTACAGCAACAGCTAACATCAGAAGACGTGCTTTATTGACTGACTGATTGATTTGGCTTTGTGAAGAGTCAGAATTCTGTCTAGTTTACATCTTTTTTAACCTGTTCTACTGAAAGCAATGGCTGACACAAATTTATTTATTAATTTGTTTATTGCATTTGTTTACCGGGAAAGTCCACTGGGCCTAAAAGAGCCTATTTTCGGTGGAGGCATGGGGAGAAAAGCTCCGACAAGAACATAGATGCAGAAAAAAATTAAACATCAATTGGTACAGAAGTAGAAACAGTGTTACACATAGTGGTTACAGTAATATATACAGAATATATGGCATTATAGAATATGTCACAACACAAATTCAGTAACAATGTTTATTATTCATGCATGTTTCTCTTTAAAATACCATCTTTACTTTGTAATTTGTATTTAATGTATTGGGTAAGGCTCATGATTTATATACATAGATACATACATACATAAAATCATGCAATATAAATGGAAACACATATGCAATGCTTCAGACTCACTTTCTTCACTGCATGCTTAAAATATTTACTTAAAATGTTGAACATGGGAATGACTGCATAAAAAAGTGCATAATACAGAAATGGAGAAAATCAGGAATACTTCTTCAAAAAAGAGAGTAGCTTATTATAAACTATGAGTTCAAAGTGTTCAAAATTGAGCTGGGTATGTCAATGCTGTTCTATAACACTGACACTGAGGGCTGGATTCCATAAAGTTCACAAAAGGTGTTTAGGGACAGCGCAGCACCCCCAAAGGAAGATTTCAGTACGACACCAGCAAATGCAATTTTATAAAGCACACTGAATCACATAGACTTCTTAACTATTCAGCATAGGATAATTACATATTCCACGGACACCCATCTAATACCAAAACATATTGCGCGCACCAAACACAACTTAAATCTGACAAACTGCAATGGTGACTCTGTTTCCGAAATCCTTGGTACTTGCTTTATGGCCCTCATGGAGCAGAAGCTACTATCATGGATTCTGTCAAATTCAATAACAATACCAACAAAAAACAGCATAAAAATGCAACCTGCGGTTAATGAACTGCAACAGGCTGCAGTGATTCAAGCTGTAAATGTTACCCGACCACAGCAACAGAGAATGCATCTAATGGTAATTACTCAGTAGATATACACACTGAGCATCAGAGATAACCCCATAATTATAATATATAACATTATGAACATATACAAATCTGTCACAACAGGGATCACCAACCCAAGGCACAAATGACATAAGTATAAGTATACATACACACTTAGATTGTTGTATCAACATATGGCAAACAATAAGGGATGCACATCAGTCTTACACATTTCTATCTCTACACTATAATAAGATGAAAAAAATACAGCACAGCACATAATGCAGAAGTTTTAATATCACAAGTCAAATATATCATAGGAAAATATGGATAAAGTAATGTAATACATGGAGTCAGCAATGTTTATTAAATATTGGACTCACTCTAACTAGTCTAGGGTGCCCACTCTGATGGTTCACACCATGGTCTGCTTTGCCTCTACCACATAGAGGCACACTTGGCCCAGGATACTCCAAAGAGGAGACTGATGGGGTGACACCAGTATGATGAGGGGAAGACTGCTCCTTGACCATCTGGTCATGACTGGCAGGACCACAGTAGGTGGACCAGCAGTGGAAGTATGTGCATGTTAGAGGACAGACATTGATGCCAGATGAGCAAGGCTGGTTTTGCTGAGAGGGGGCCTATCTTTCCCATATGACAACTGGCTTAGCACAGTCAGGTCACCCAGAACCCTGCCTGTACTATGTCATGGTTATAGTACTGTAGAGGCCAGGGTTTCTACTGACCATGCCACAGTTAGCATACTATCATTTTGCGCAGCCAATGATGCCATTACCTCTCTGTGCATGCACTCCTGTCCTTCATGCAGCACACACAGCTGGTGCGCAACATGATCTGTGACACTAACAAGTGCACAGATGTCAGATCCATGACATTACTGGGAACATTCATTTGCCTGTAGGAGTAGGTGGTCACTCTCTGCTACCTTGCCATGCACACCATTTGTATGCCAATGTCTACTAAGATGGCCAGTATCAATGAGTTGTGAGGAACTGTGAACATTTGCAGCTGTCTCAGCTTGGTTCTGTTATTCACTGGCTTCATCCTGTTCACCATCCAATGTCGTCTCATTGTCAGACTAGCCAGACAAGTTTACCTCCACATCTGAGGCTACAGCTGCATACAAATTACTGTGTCCATCTTAGCTGGACTGTATCAACAAATCATTGCCCAGTGTGCCTGGGGCCATGCTACCATACTGATATGCATCAAATCCCACATCATGATCACTGGGTGGGGTAATGGAGGATACAGATAGTTTGTGTGCTAAAAGAAGAGACAAATGACACAGATCAGGTCAATGTGCTTACACCAGATGTTGGATGTCATTAAAGACATATGACACGTATATCTCACTGAAAAGTTACAGATAATAATTACTTATCATGAGGTCTTGTCTGTGTATGGGTCAGGGAATCTACATAACAGGAGGTATGCAATGAATACAAACAAAACACTCACCTGACAACTCCTCCTGGGAAGACAGTGTTATTGAAGAGGGATGGACTTCAAGTATTGCGTGGAAAAAAGCCAGAATTATTAATCACATCATTGCCAGCATGAAGCATATGAACACTTTTAAAACATACAGCAGTTTTTACATAGACATGCCACTTGTTTGCACACTTGATGAGGTTTATGCAGTCTGGCTTAGGAATGGGTAGAAGTCACAGTATTAAGGGAGGTCAACAACAGGAGTAACAACAATGACATGTATGAAGGATAAGGAGTAACAACAATGACATGTATGAAACAGAGGTAATAGCACACCACTGACAAACTCCTGCTTTTGAGAGTTTGAGTGTTGTACTGTAGATCCTGCAGTGGGAAATCAAAGATAAAGATAGCACAGTCATGTACTTAGCCAACAGAATACTGACAGTGTGAGATATACAACACAGTAACAGGGGCTTCAGATACTCCCACGATGGACATTGCACCTGTTGTCCCGATGGCCCTCTGTTGAAACACAGTGACATTAATGTTATGTGTCACATGTGTGCTACACATTGATGCAAACTATGAACCTGCTGCAGTGGCATGCCTGGTCTATCTGTACTTGTACCTAAATAGTTTGGGCTCTCACTCACTGTACCTGTAGCTTACAATGTTAGGGAAACATCAATATGACAGTAAATAGCAGTACCATGGCATAAGTCTGAGGCAATAACAGTTAATGATCACAGTAACACAGTATGGAGACAGTCACCTGCCATTCTCTGGTTTGTCCAGAAGTAGATGAACCTGTGAATATTAATGCAGGCAGCATTACATATGTTGGTTTCAATGTTCTGCCTGTATTGCAATTGTATGACATGTCATTGCATCTACGTTCATCATCATCACCCTGGGTTGATCTGTCTGCATGGCTCAAATCTGCAGCTGTCAATCAAAAATGGCAATACATAAATACGCATGCAACAGCAATATGCAGTGATTTACTGTGTTCTCAACCTTGTCATGGAAAGGAAGACATACATGTTCAGCCCGGAACTCCTGCTTTTATCACATCCCTGGGTATGTGCCTGTCCCCTTTCACTGTATGTAGGGAGGAAAAAAATATTGTGATGTTATCGGGGGGTGGTCAATGGTGGTCAACCACTGATGGCAACCCTTGACCTCTCATATCATCCTAACCTGGTGGCTGCATGGATGATCATGTCTGAGCAGCATCATCAAAAGGCCTTAAAGGATCTGTTGTGATCTCCCACTACATTAATCATGTTGGTGAAGTCGGTCCACACATCATTTCTCCAAACCTTATTTCCTGCATGCCCAAGGAGTCTGTATCCATGTTGGTGCAGAGCATCTAGCATGTCATTTTTCCTGTGGGGAGAAGTTGTCAACCCAGGACAGTTTTCCATCTGAAAGACAGTGATATGCACATGATCATATTCTGTGGGAGCCCTGTTATGATGAATATGTGAACACTGTGTGCCACCATAAACAGTATGCATTCCTGTGCAATGCAAAATTCTATAAAACATTGTTTGTGACAAATACTAATGTGACATATAAAAAGTAGCAACAATGCTTGCATACATAACAATTGTAAAATCAACATAACTTATGATATCTTTACAGGCTGTCTGTGGGATTAGAACTCCCTACACTGTTGAATAGACATCAGCATCATGCCACATAAGTGTGCATTCCTTTCATGTTAAAATACTACACAAACTAACAATTGAACATTTTACGGAGATTTTCGGAAAACCTCAGGATCTGTATGTAGAGCACAGAGAGTATGGATCTTTTGTATATTTAGCCAGTAGTTATAAGACTGTAGTTAAGAAACATCAATGAAGAAATATCCGTATCAGCAAAATAGTATAATACATATGGATAATGTCAGAATCTGTGAGGTTCCATACTTACACCACAGAGTGTATGGAATCACCAGTACAAAACATAGATGATCTGTAAATCTATCTCATCATACTGTTCACATTTGCAATGTAAATCTGATGGTACAGCTGCATATGGAAAATTACTGCATGTCCTTAATGAAAATGGTGACACCTGTCTGTATAAAGTTCAACTAAACATCACTCCAGTAAATTTCAAACATTTCTCTTAAAGCACACATTTTCAAGAAAAAATAAATAGTACGAAGAGATAGAAACTTCACGACACCCATGCAGATGAACAATGGAGGTACGACTGCTGAATCCTACACAAATGCATTTTATAAGCACTTACATGAGTGCATGGATCGTGCTATCCCTAACAGAACCAAGATGCTATCCTCCAAAAAAAAGGAAGCCAATTTGGTGGTCACTTGACATAATCAAACTATACAACAGAAGAAAAAAACTGTTGCAAAAAAGTAAAATCATATGACTGGAAGAACTCCCTGGTCAGCCTCAGTAAAAAGCTGAGATCCCTCATAAAATCCTCCAAAACTAGTTATGAAAACAAAATCGCCACTGATTCTAAAGACAACCACAAAGCATTCTATAGCTATGTCAAGAATCTCAATGGCAACACTCAGATCTGCTCTGAGTTACAGCACTATGGCACTAAATATACAGAACCAACTGATATTGCCAACATCCTGGCAGATAGGTTCAGTGCTAACTTTACCCCCCCCCCCACCAAAGGGCCCATCTCTATACCGGAAGAATGCAAAGTTCCTGTAATCATGGCCACACAGGTAAAAACACACTCTCCAAAGCCAAGAACCCAGCATCCATGAGACCTGACAACATCCCAGGCTGCATTCTACATGAACTACAGAATGAACTGGCACCCCACCTAAGTACCATGTTCAATCATAGCCTCACCTCAGGCTTTGTGCCTACTGAATGGCACACAGTGACGGTTATCCCTCTCCACAAAGGGGGAGCAACCACTGCACATGAGAACTAGTGCTCCATTAGCCTAACGAGCCTGGTATGCAAGGCTATAGAACATATCATCATGGAACTTATAAACAATGACATTGGTAATCTCCAAACTCTGGACCCCACCCAGTTCGGGTTTGTAAAAGGCAGATCATGTCTCCTAAACCTGACTGACCTCTTTGAAGCAGTCACCAAAGCTGTAGATGAAGGTAAAGTGGCTCACATGGTTTATCTCGATCTTGCCAAGGCTTTTGACACCATCCCCCACTCTGGAATTATAGATAAACTCACTGAACTAGGTATAAATCCCTATGTCACAAGACGGGTTGCCAACTGGCTTACTGACAGAACCCACATTGTGAAAGTAGCAGAGTCCAAATCCGACTTCAGACCAGTGACAAGTGGAGTACCACAGGGTTCAGTCCTGGGTCCTCTCCTATTTGGCATCTACTGTTCTGAAGTACAGGCTAGCACAGAAGGTCTTTGGCTAACGAAGTTCGCAGATGACTGCAAATTAGGAGCCATAATTGAAACTGCTAACGATGTGGACATCCTACAAAAGGGCCTCACTGAGACAGATGTCTGGTGTCAAAGCCATGGCCTCAAGCTCAATGCCAAAAAGTGCTTTGTCATCCCCTTTGGCAAAAACTCTGTACCCATGAGCTACCACATAGGTGGTAGTCTACTTAACACCAAAAGTGTGATAAGAGACCTTGAGATACAGGTGGACAGTAATCTCTCCTTTGATAATCACATTGTCACAGTAGTAAGGAAATCCTTCTAAGTGGCACACCTCATCACAAAAGATTTCTTAACCAGGAAAAAAGAGGTCATTGTTCCCCTCTACTCGTCACTCATTTGACCCATTATAGAGTACAATGCCTCTTTTGGTATGTACATCACAAGACATTTACAACAACTGGAAAGGCCACAGAAATACCTCACAAAGAGGATTACCGGCCTCAAACAGATGCCCTATGCAGACCGTCTCAAAAAACACCAGTTTTACTCCATCGCATACCGCCTACTCAGTGGCGATCTCTGCCCAACATATAAAGCTATGTCAAACCCAGAGCTGTTGGACACGCTCCACTTAAAGAAATCCCAATTCCTCCAAGCTACATACTCTAGGGACCTAAACCTTGTCACCACAATAAACAAAACATGCTGGAGGGATAGATTCTTGTCCCAGAGACTTCCCATACTCTGGGACAAACTACCTATATATATCAAACAAAGCTCCTCATTAGCACTCCAAGAAAAATCTTGATGATTGGATGGGAAATAGGAAATTCACCCTGGGGATCACCTCTATTGCTCTGCTCGACAGGGGCACAGGAAAATAATTTTCTTGGGTGGTGAAAGCCAGGGTACCTTTTTGGCTAGGCTTGTATAGGCCCTAGGGCCAATAGCCTAGTACCTACCTATGAACCTATGAACCTATAAAACAGGTACCCTTGAAAACAAGTAAGTTTAACAGATGTAATATTCCCCAAAGCATGCCAATTTACCTTATCAACTGACTCTGAGTGAGGTATCATTGAAAGTAAGAGCACCTAATGTCCACACAGGTTTAAGTACCATTTGCACCACACATAATTGATGAAGTTCATTAAAACTCTAGGTTTTGGAATCCCATTTATGCACATCCATGTAAATTGTCTATATTCAGCTTAACACCCAAGTGCACTCTGCAAATACCCAATAGGTATTGATAAACAGTGTCATGTGATTCCAATGTTCAGATAATGTGACATCAGCACCATTTACTGAACAGACCATTGCTACCTGCAAGCTGAGTGGGAACTCAGTGAGCATTTGTCCTACATTGTATATTGGAATGTTGAGATGACTACTTCCAGGAGGCTGCAACATGTTTGTGGGCCCAACTGGACCGAGGAGGAGACCACCCAGAAGCTGACTTTCTATGCTGGAGTGGAGCATCTGATTAGAGCCAGCTCAAGGAAGTTAGAGATTATCAACATCTGGAACTGGATTGAGAGGGAGCACCAAAGATGTAAGTGGATCTACCAAACTGGAATGCAGTTTTACCACCGCTTTGATGACTTGAATCAGAGTGATGTGGACAAGCTCTGTCAGAGGGTCACAGAGATGTGTAAACAACCTATGGATCCCTGCAGTAAGTGTCACTATAACACATATACCTGAGCATTCCTGTAGACTTTAGATATATGCATGTCCCAAATATATTGGATAGATGGCTTTTCTAACCATTAAGTACCTGTTCTGACAATGAGCTCATCGGGTTAACAAAGTGAGCACAGAAACTATTGTTCATAAAAGTATGGGTTTGATTCCCAAGGTGTTGATTTATTTAATAATGCTTATAATATATATCTCTGAGCTTTGTAGATGTGCATCTTTTTTCTGTCATACAACATCATTTCACACATCAAATGTCCTCATGCATCACTGATCCAATGGTACCTAGACTGCTGATGACTGCTCATTGTGCAGTTGTCCTTTATATTATGACAGTTTTGCCTACTGTCGCAGTATAGGTCTGAATAGTAACTCTTAAATAATTTATTTAATTTATTCCTCCTAATAAAGTGAACATTTTTACTACAGTCTCATTTTTAAACCAGAAGGAATGCCTGTTTGACTGCTTGCACGTTTTAATTTAGGTGCTGATAGCTGTTATTTCTTTAGAGTATAAGGGCCAATAAGTGTTTGAAGTTTCCATATTCCTATTTTTTCAGCAGGAATTCAAGCAAACACAAGCAGTACATGCTTGTTAAGAAGAAATGCATGTTGCATGTTAGCTCAGCCTGTAAGGAATGTGGCTACCATGGTTACATTTTGGCATGCTGTTGGTTTCAATCCACATAAGGGAAACGAATCATTACATTGTTATCTTGGTTTACATCATACATAACAGTTATATACAGAAGAATATTAAACATATTGATATCAATATTGATTTTGTGCATGATTATGAATAACTTGATTATTCGTCAAATTCCTATGAATATGTTTGTTACTGCAGGGATAGTAAAGCTGCCTACACATTGTTATATGTCTGACAAGGTTTTTTGCAATATAATATAATTTTCAAAACTGCTATCAGGTGTTGCTTTATCATTAATTATTAAAGTCACTTCAACAACCAAATTATCCTTATCCTTTGAGGGAGTGAGATAGGCAGACTTACAGGTGAAATGCAGAACAGGGTATATGTACGTATTTGCTTTGTGATGTGCACTTTACCAAGGGATATCTTAGTTCCCTTAATTCCCCATTGCTGGTTGTTTATACACTGTTGGGGAAACATGAAATAATGCTGGTTTTCTCCTTTAAGCTTAGTTTATGGAACTAATCTAATTGCTTAAATGAATTAAATTCTGTATAAAAAGGTTGTTAATTAGTTGAACTGTTGTCTGAAGAAAGTGAGGCATTGACCCCACTGAAAGCGCTTATTAAATTTTGTGTTCAATATTTTCAAGCTCTTCATTGGTTTTTTTGCTCAGCCGTGTTTTTTTTTGTTTTACTATGTGTATATATATATATATATGTCATGTGTGTGTGTGTGTGTGCATGTATATATTTATATATATGTATGTATGTATATATATATATATATATATATATATATATATATATATATATATATATAGATAGATAGATATATGATACTGTTCCACAAAAAAACACAAACGATTGAAGTACAGGAAAGGACGTCACCTCCCAAACAGGCAGCAGCAAGAAAGCAAATATTAAGTATTGGAAAATAGTAAATTCCAAGTCCGGGATAATGTAGAAAGAACGCTTTTATTTGTAATAAAAACAGCGTTTTCGCCGTAGTACCACCACAGCTTCTTCAGCAACAAACACTTTTTTTAAAATAACCGCCAGTTATAAATGGGTAATTAGTATGACGTATAGAAGGTACATCCAATATTTAAAGGACCACACCATCAAAGTCCTTAGTAACATTGTATCTCTTTCCAATAAACAAGAGACCAGAGCCAAGAACAAGTAATCGGCCACAAAACTGACACCACGAAGCTTGAGTAAATCCACAAACTGGTTTTTTAATATAAAAATGGTTCTTTTGGTGTGTTTTTATATTAAAAAACCAGTTTGTGGATTTACTCAAACATTGTATCTCTTACGTAACTAAAACTGTTTACCCAAATTCACAACAATATGTTACAGATGACAAGTTAAAAGTTAAAAATTGAAAATTAAAATTATTTACCTAGTGTTTAATTAAAACAACACCAACTATGGGACTGCTTGTTTGTAACAGATAAGTTACCAATAATAAGTGTACTAACCTAGTATGTATATACTGTAAAGGTAAGAAGTTTTACATATGAGGAATGGTTTAAAAATAATTGTTAGAATATGAAAAGTGTATACTGTTCACTGTAGACGACAAATGCTAAAACACTACTAATAAAGGATGTTTAATAAAAGTGTGGAAAAAAATTTGGGGAAAAATATGTCCAGAAAAAATAAAATAAAATATGTAAGAAGTATGTGTATGCAGGATATTTCATTAGTTAGTGCCTGTTATGTTTTTTTCTTTCTTAGGAAATTTCTCATTTTCAACATGCAATTGATATTGCAGTTTTCGTTAATTCCTGGATAATTAAAGGAATTCAAGGCTATCTGCCATTCCAGTTCACGAATTTCTAGTAAAATGTTAACAGGTCCCCCTCTCAAAGTGTGTGGTATAGAATCAATAGCTGTGAAGTTAAAACTGTGCCCTAGGTGTCTCTCACAGTGTTTTGCTAGTGCATTATCACATTTTTTATTTCTTATCGCATAAAGATGTTCATAAATTCT
>NC_056725.1:631889072-631916572 GCF_019279795.1 Protopterus annectens | reverse complement strand
AGGAGGGCTGTAGTTGTACTATGGGCAGGTCTGAAACCATGCTGAGTAGGTGACAGGATGTTGCAGTCTAGGAGATAGTTTAGCATCTGGGTATGGATGCATTTTTCTAGGATTTTGGCCAGGGGGGAGAGTAAAGCAATGGGTCTGTAGTTATTAAGTTCAGTGGAGGTCCCACCTTTATGTATGGGTGTAACATAGGATATTTTCCAGAGTTTGGGCACATAGTTTTCAACAATTGATCTGTTTATGAGAGTGGAGATTGGGATAGCAATAGCATCTGCTGTGAGTTTCAAGAAATAGCTGGGGAGTAGGTCGGCTGCTGTTGATGAGGTTTTTAGTTTGGAGAGCATGCTTTTGATTGAAGTGGTGGAAACTGTTTTGAGGGTAAAGCTTGTATTAGTGTTATTTGTGTTGGGGGGATAGTGAGGAAGGAACTGTCCTGTGATACTAAGGATAGAATTGAGTTCACAAAGTGGGATTTGAATTGTGTTTCGATGGGAACTCTAGTGTCAGGGGTGGTTGGTTTAGGGGTAGCCTTTTGGGTGGATTTTAGCAGCTGGTTTACATTTTTCCAAAAGTTTTGGGGGTTGTGTTGGTATTTAGTTTGTAATATAGTGTAGTAGGATTTTTTGTCCAGCCTAATGCATTTTTTGCACAGTTGCACAGTGTCTCTGGACTTGAGAATTTGTTTGGCTTCTTTACTGAGCCAGGGGTTTGTAAAGGTTCTAATCTTGATTTTGCGCAATGGAGCAACAGTGTCTAGGTGTTGTAGAAATGTTATGTTGAAATATGCTACAGCCTGGTCAAGTGGGAGGGTTTTTAGTGGGGTCCAGTCACAGTTACAGAGTAAAGTATTGAGGACCTCAGGAGGGAATTTCTTTGTGTTTCTAGTGGATATTGTTAGTGGTTTTGCACATGCTTGTTCTACTACATATAAGGTATATTATGTTGTGGTCACTTAAGGTGTCTGGGAGACTGCCTGCATGGGGGTACATTGTGGGGTTGTTAGTACCCAGTTAAGGATGGATTCCCTTTTAGATTTTTTATCATATCTAGTTTGAATTTGGACTAGCTGCTAGTAGCCATGGAGATTTATTAGATTACTTGGTGGTTCTGATATGCAGGTGAACCAATCTAGGTTGAAATCCCCCAGAATAAGGGTTTCTTGTGATTATGTGGAAGAACACCAGGATAAGAAGTCTTCAAGGTTAGCAGGTGTATTACCAGGTGGAATATAGATCACAATTGTGGTGATGACCTTTTTAGGGTGAAGTTGAATTTGTGAGATAAGTATGTCCCAATTATTGGGGGAGGAGTTTGGTAATTGACATACAGTTAAGTTGGACTTGTACAGTAAGGCAGTTTCACCCCCTTTATGAAGTGGTCTGTCTTGTCTAATGATATTGTAGCTGGTAGGGAGAATTTCTGAGTTAGCTAAGTTTTTATTTAGCTAGGTTTCTGGGGAGTAGTGTGCTATTGTGGCCTGGAGTTCAGGTATTTTATTTTTGATACTTCTAATATTAATGTTTAGCATTAAAAGATGGTTGGTTTTGCTGCTGTTGTTGATTTGCCCAGGGATGAAGATAGTGGCGGTGTTATGTTCTGACATTTGTGTTGGAGCAGTTAGTGTTGGAAAAGATGGGTTTGGGCCTGGGTTGGGGTGGATATTCCCACTTATGGTGAGTGTAGTGTTAAAATGGTGATACTGATGTTGGCGTTTGGTGATGAGTGTGAGAAGGTATTGTGTTTTTTTTGGAGTAGGAATGAGAGCATATGTGTTTAGTTCTGATTTGGTCTGTTATGTAGTTCTTGAACAATTGTGGGCAGATATTATTATAATGTGCGGTGTCTGTATATGAGAGTGCATAATGTAGTGCTGTGCTACTAAGTTTAGGGATATTGCTAGAGTGATAACTTGTGGTGTTATAAAGAATTATGAGACGACAGACTAGACTTGGTTGTGTGATAGTCATGGTTATAACATTTAAGTTGGTTCTAGTGGGGGTCTGGATAGGAATTATAGGGTTGCACTATATGTGGATGGGTAAGTAGTGTGGGTGATGTAAATAATGCCTAGTGGGAATGAGAGTGGTTGGGAGTATTTTGTGGTGGAGCAAGTTGGTGTGGTGTAATGTGATCTGACTTGAGGAGCTGGGATTGGTGGAGGTGATGTGAGGGTGAGATGTGGGTGTGGCTGTGATTACTATAAATGTAGAGGTAGTGGGGGTGGCAGGGAACAGGGAGCAGGTCAGGGGAGCGGAGAGAGCCCAAGCATTAGCGAGGGCAAATGGAGCGGGTCAGAGCCCACCGAGACAAGAGTAAAAAGTAAGTGTTACTTTACAAATCTGAACACTTTAAACAAATTCCTGAGGTCTAATTGCTTACCAGCAAGCAGAATGCAATCGCTGAAAAGCACTTCTGTCCTGGTGGGAGACTAGAAATTTAAAGATGGCTCCATGCTCAGCAGGATTCTAATATAGACATGGTATTGGGGAGGGAGACAGTACAAGGGATGTAAACCAGGTGGAATGCAAAGAAACCAGCAAAACCAGAGAGGCAATCAGTGGAAAGTTATCAGTGAAGACCTCAGAGGGGGTAAGTAATAATTCAAACTACCTGTAAAGTGAAGGAGAGAAGAGACAGCAAGGTTTATTAAGGTTGGGAGTGTGTCTTCACATTGACTTGCTTATTAGTAGCCAGTTTGTTCACAGATTAGAGTAGGGAGATACATTAGCAATGAAGGGGAATATATAGAGATGCAAATAAACAGATGGGCCTTCAAGTGATACAAACTATGGTAGAAAGCACTAAGAAGGCTGCTTGATGGTTAATTTAGTCACAGGGATCTGAATTAAATGTATACTGTCTATTGGACAGTTAGGATTACTGCACTAGCTGGGGGTGGGCACAAGGCCACAACAGTCAGTTTTATTAGCACGCTGAGAACTACTAAGAAATACTGCTAATGTTATAGCTTCACTCTCATAAAACATACAAGTAGAATGCCTGGGTGGACAGACCCTGCTCTTGAGGCTCTCCTTCTTATACTGTATGGGTGGGGTGGTAGCCGCAGACTGCAGAGTTGCTTGAGTGTGCTCTGATGAGAGAGAGAGAGAAAAAGAGAGGAGGAAGCTAGTAGAATGAGATAAAGATAGGTTAAAGGTTAAAGGAAGTAATGTGGAGATAGGAGGGTGTAAAAGATACAAGTTTGAGGATAGTGTAGATAAAGCAGGAGAATAGATGCTACTGCTACAGTCTGAGAGTGTTTCAACAGTTACCACATAACAGTGCCATAACTTAATTTGGAAACAGGTTAATAAAGCATGCACAATACATTTATCAGCCAATTATCCTGTGCAAACAAGAAAAAGGAAAATGAACACTTGACAGCACAGCAGAATCAGTAGCAGAGACAATATATATTATGTTAACATATATTTATCCTTGTGTGTATACATATATATATATATATATTTTTTTTTTTTAATATATGACTATTGATATATCAATATAGTTCTTGTTTGATATCTATATATTATATTATTTTAGGATATCTATGTACATATTCTATATGTGTAATTTTGTATGTACATCTGCATATATCTGATGTATACACTTTTCATATGCATCTATCACCATACATATCTATATTTCTATATTTATATATTATAAACATGCTGGTTCCACGGTGTTTGTTCCATAGTATTCTATACCTGTATTGAATGATATATTTAAAAAAAAAATCAGTAGTACAGCTGTGATGGAGTAGTGGTACATTGCTCTGACAATAGTGTATAGAGTTCTAGGTTCAAGACTGGGCAGAACAAGGGCTGTTGGATACAGAGTGATTAAGGCACTTTTAAGCAGTTGTAAGTGAGTTTGCATGGCAGTAAGCAATGCTAACTTCCAGTTAAATGTGCTTACAGACAGCAACCCTTAAAAGTGCTTAATCTGTATAGGCATTGCTTAGTGCCGCGCAAACAGGCTTAATCCCCCTTAGTACTGCTTAAAAGAGTTTACCCCCATGCTAATTTCTTTAAAAGAAAAAAAAAGAGGTGATAGGACAGTGGTGAAAAAGGGGGCAAGCAGAGGGAAAGACAATAGAGAAAGTAGCTAGGGATGTGCAGGATGGGTGTAGGGAAGGTCCATAGCTGTCCATTTCTACTGGAGCAACAGCTGTGCATATATACTGAATTTGGAGGTATATTTGGACACTCAAAACCCTGTGAAAGGGGTGAGGACAACAATAATGTGTTGTGAAGCCAATTAGACCAGATTACATGTGTCCAGTGGACACGTGTGAAATGGACAGCTATGTATGGGGTGAGATTTTTTTTTGGGAACAGATTGCCCTTTTTTTTAAGGTGAGAGTGGGATGTTGGGGAAGGATAGTAGGTATATTTTGGGAGGTAGGTTGGGTAGGAAGACAGACAAGACAGACAAGACAGCATACAGGGGTGGTATATGACACATGTGGGGGGTAAACACCTTGGACGGGGAGGGGTGTTTGGAAATCAGAAGCCCATGAGACCCTAAATGGAAACAGTGGGACTGAGGTCCCCACCCATGGGCACTCACCACTGTACCTTCATGGCTCGAATGTGGCTGTGCTGGGGGATGAGCAGGAGGGGCACGCTGACCCTCTAATTGTGCCACGCAGCCCTCAAGCTGATGTAGCAGATCTCCAAACTCCTTTCGGAGCTTGCTACGCACCAAAACCTGGACCTGGCTTTGGGTGACAGGATTCTTTCTGCACCCACTCCCGGGAGGGAAGAGCCCCATCCCCTGAGGCAGTTCCACCCAAAGTTGGTGGAGGACCAGCAGATGAGGAGGTTCTTGGGTGGGTCCCAGACATGCTGGGTCCCAGTGCCATGGTCAGATGAGGTGGTAGAGCTGGGACCGCTGGGACTAGCCTTCCCATATGTGCTGTGGTGTTACAGTTTTAGAACATATGTGGGTTAGTAATAGTCAACACCAGGGGCAGCTCATGCTGTAGGACTGCAGGACTGCAGCTCTCCCACTTGTAAAATGAGTCCCCACCTGTAAGTCCCCCCACCGTAGAACATATAAAAATAAAAAATATCTCCCATAGAAAACATTTAAAAATATAAAAATAGCTCCTGGACTCCGCCCATGCGTGCTTAGTTCCTGACTACTGTGTTAAGCAGACCAGAACTGCAAGCACGCATGCTCAGGCATTCTTGAGCTCCAGACTGCTCAGTTAGGCAGTCCGGGAACTCCATCCTTCCAACCCAGAGATCAATGCGGTGATGACCGCACAAAACGGAAGGTCACCGGACTGCATCGCCCTTCAGGCTGGACCAATAGCAGGAGGTTCCAGCCTCCTCACATCTCGCGGGAGACCACAGGAGGACTGATCGGGTGGACATTTCTTGACTGATCAAGCAGACACAGGATCGCGGACATTTCTGGAAACAGTATGGAGGACTGATCAGGCGGGCACAAGATCCAGGCATGGAATCAGTATGTAAGACTGATCGGGCGGGCACAGGAGTGTGTTGCAGGCCATTCTGGAGACAGGTTGCTATGGCAGAGGAGTGTGGTCCAGGCCATTCTGCAGACAGGATCTGGGCATGGAGGACTCATCGGACAGGCACAGGAGTGTATTGCAGGCCATTCTGGTGACAGGTAGGTGGTGATCACTGCAGTGTGTGTGTGTGTGTGTGTGTGTGTGTGTGTGTGTGTAAAATGCCCCAGTTGCTTTCATGGTGGTGAGTAGAGAATAAGGCTCGAACCCTGTACCTTAGGCCCAAGTGACAAGAGCCTGAATTCCCTACCCACCACCATTTCTAAAACATTTGCAGATTTTTGCCTCATATCTGTTCCTCATAAAATCTGTGTTTTTTCTGTATTTTTGTTACTTAAAACAGACAGTGCTGCAGTGGTAGCAGTGTTGCCTGACAGCTATGGGTTGTCTGGTTTGATTCCTGGCTGGGGTTCCTTATGTATGGAGTCTGCATGTCTTCCCTGTGTTTGTGTGGGTTTGCTCTGGTGTCCTCAGTAGATATTTGTCCCTATATTTTGGACTGTATTCCCCCCATTATTGGCTTCGTCCAGGTTTTTTGTGCCAAGACTGAGAACTATGGAGATAACTGAACTCACTGAGTATGTTTGGGAGCTGTATTCCCCCATTATTGGCTTTGTTCAGGTGTTTTGTACTAAGATGTTGACAGCTATGGTGAGAACTGAATTCACTAAATGGTAGCCATTTAAGTTTCAGTCTTCCTTTCTTTTATAAAAATAGATAATTTGGTATAGTGGTATGTTGCTCTGGTTGTTTTGCACAGGGATCTGGGTTCAATACTTGGCAGTGAAATGTATGATGGTAACACAGCATTTTATTCTAGCAACTTTCCAACATTATACAAGCAATGTTTAAAATGTGTCCCTGGTTTTTGGGCTTTTGTCCCCCCCCAAATAAATTTTGGCTTTGTCCAGATTTCTTGTGCTGCAAAGTTCAGAGATACAGCTGAGTGTCGAATAGATTTAAAAGGAGCTGAGAGCTGCAGGGGAACAAAAATTTAGTGCTGCTTATGCCGAGTCTGCTTACATTGTAAATCACACATCAGGTAGTGTACTTGCTTTTGATGCAGAAGGCTGTGGGTTCTACTCTCACAGTAGGTAGATCCATTGCTGATACTGTACTCTGTTGTAAAGGGGATGGATGCTGCAATCCTCATTGGCAAAAATACCTAGTAACTGAATCTGTTATCAGTTTACCATCCATTCCCTATTGCGATATTACTAGCATTATAATTTTTTTAATGCAACATAAGCAATTTATTCCTCACGGGCAACAGGCACATTATTTGTAGATGAAACAATGACATATAAAGTTGTTTGCTAGCAGTAACCTCTTCATTAGTTAACAGATTTCTTTAATGTGGAATTATTTAGATGACTTTTACTTCTTCAGAGATCGTGCATGTTTACTGATAATGGTGGACTGTTGAAGTTTGAGTAGACTTTTATGATGGAAATGTTCTGAATTGGGCAGTTTTGTTATTATTGGTGCATGCACTTTGTTTCATTGTTTACTGGAAAAATGTTCAAAACAATAAATTTAAAATGCCCTCTAACAACTGTACTGTGTTGTACAAGGAATATAATTTAATACAGTCAGGAAGGTGTATCAAATAGCATGTGTATGTTTCGTGTTCAAGGGGCCTATGATTTGAAAACAGTCCAAAATTAATCTTTATCTGCCACTGGCAAAATGTATTTTCTTTGAATGTGGGTTTCAATGCTGTTTCAATGAATGTGAGTTTCAAGGTCAGAGAAGTTTTAATGCTAAGTCTATTTTCATTGTGAGACTGCATTGCTTTGTTTAACAGATATCTGTTAGAGTTTATGCTGTAAAATATAAAATAAAACTTTCAAATGAAATCCATATCATTGCAGAAGTAAAGCAGTATGCACATTACAGTGTTTATGGCAAATGGGGTAAAATAACCAAGGAATGGGACATTGGAATGGCTGCAGGGGGGCACTTCATTCGACCATGATTTTGTGAGGGGGGGCAGCAAACTCAGACAGCCCCGGCTAAACTATACCTCTCAACAATCCAGAATCTTGCAGAATGAATAGATTTTTGCTTCTTATTTTTGGTTTGTTCCTCATAAAATTTTTGATTTTCTGCCAAATCATTTAGGAATGAAGTCACTAAATAATGACAGACATTGAGTTTCAGACATCATAACCTTCAGAAAAATGCATGCTAAAGCAAGACCTGTTATTCTTTCAACTGTCTTAAGTTTATACAAGAGCAATTTTAGTAGTGTTTGCATGTTTCCCCAATATATTTGGCCTTGTCCAGATTTCCTGCATTAAGAGGTACATGCAAATAAAATGCTTTATTGAATTAGGAATATCCAAACCTCTCAACTGTCCCCAATTTTGGCTCAAAATGTTGCTCTCCCCCTAATAATCCCTTTGCAAAATGGCAATTTTGGAAAAAAACATTGAGGGTTTACAATTATAAATAACTGTAATGATCAGAGTTGTAGATTACTTTTATTTCAGAAATGCATGTGGATGATCTTATTTTGTCAGCTGCTCAAGTTAACAATACTAATTTTAAAAAGGTGTCCCTTCTTTGACAGGTTCCCAGCTCTATTGTGTGGCAATTTTATATTTTTGCATAACATTTTTGGTCTGTTTTTCATAAAATTGTGGTTTTCTGGCAAATTAGTAGCAAATCATTAAAGACTGAAGTTAGAAAATAATGGCAGACATTTGAGTTTCAGATTTCATACCTTCAAAAATTCATACTAATGCAAGACCTACTACTATCCTATTATCTTTCTAAGTTTATAAGAGCAATATTTAAACATTGTCTTTATTTTTGGGCCTGTGTCCCACTTCTATGTATGGCTTTGTCCAGATTTCTTGCTCTGAGGTTGTGAGGTATGAGTGTCAGAGTCATCACTGTCAGCCAGAGACATTTCAAACTGTGACCTACTTGTTGCACCCCCATTGTAGTGGCTCTGGATATGTCCAAGCAAGGCAAGGAGCAGTTATGCAGTGTAAGTGTGCATAATATTCCCCCATCCAAGGTAGACTACAAGTACGACTGTGGCTTTTCATCTGTCCTTGATTTTGCAGAATGTTCTGGTTTTCTGTCATATTTTAATACTGTTGATTTATGCTTCTTATTCTTCAGAAAATGCATGCTGTTGCAGTGCCCTGTTGCTCTGTATTAAAGTAGCAATGCTTTATTGACTATCAGGTAAGCTTGTTGGAGATTGTAAGATGCAAGTAAGCTTTAATAAGCATACTGTTAAAGAATTACCAACATTGAAAGCCTTTTCATTGTTGCCATGCAGAGAATATTTACATAACTAGATAACGTATAAGCCTTAGGTATTGAAATGCATATGACAGTATTTGAAATAAAGGACAGGATTACAGTATTTTCAGAAGCTCATTACATTTGTTGGAGACTTGCAGTTATCTTTGCAGGCTTTACCCATAAACTAAACAGAATGCCAATCTATCATGTGTGGTCCATAATTTGTGCAGTAATCCTTTAAGCAATTTATCTTGAGCTTGTTTCTTGTTTGCTGTTCATATTTTACTTTGATCACGTGTTCCCCATGAAACAAATAGATTGTTGTCAGGCAGCAGGCATTTTTTGGATAAGAAACATTTTTACAAGTGGGGGTATCACAGAGATTGCTACTTTCAGCATGTTACTTGGTAATTTTATAAAGCTGAATGTAAATTATAATTAGAACTGCAGTGCAAGGTGAAGTGGTTTGAGCTGAGTGCTGCTTGTTTTATTTTATACTTGATTTTGACTGGCATTCCAGTAATGTATTTAAAAAGCAATTGATTTTTTCATGAATCACAACCTTTGTGTTTCCATCTAGATATTAAGTAAGTTGTCATGTAGCCAATGCATTGAAATATTTTTTTCTTCTACACTTCATTTTGTCTTGATTGGACTCTCATAATGATGGTTTGGCACCCAGGGCAGCGTATTTAATTAAAGTTCCAGTTGTTGTGGTTTTGAGCATAGTTCCACCTCTTTCTAGTTGGTCACACCCATTCAGCTGTCTCCTGCAGCCCCCCTTTAATTTAAAGTCACCAGTTGCCACTGGTCAACACAATCCAGGATTAATTATAACAGCATGCATATATATTCCCCTTAACCCAAAACAACAGATATGGAACAGTTGTATAGAAACAGAAACCATGCATATATGGAACCACAGTGGCCATTACAACGGCATGCAGGTTACATTGATAGTAACAGGCCACCAATGACAGTATTTCAACATGGAACATTAATAGAAACACATTTCAATATTTGTTGAACAGTAGGACATCTGTCCCAACAGTAGGATTGGTGTAAACATACCCATTGATTTGTGTGTTTAGATTATTGTTGCAGATTGGTGGGGGGAGAGAGAGAGATGTTAATTAACAACTTGTACATCCTTGCAGTACTCATAACTTTAATGATCATTGCTCTAATCTTACTCTACAGGTATTATTACAATACCTTATGGCCTTGGTTTGGGCAGTAGTATGTTTGTACACAGTGTATACTTCAACTGTCCTATAGCCAAATTCTACTTCTCTTACCTGGTAGACCTGTGGAGGAAATGTTTGTTAACACTACTTGACTGTTTCTACACATATTCCCAGATTCCTAGTTAAAATTATGCACATACCTCTCAATCTCTTAATGCACAAACTCTGGATAAAGCTTGACAACATGCGGGTACAAATAGGGACATATTTTGAATATTGCTCTTATAAACTTTTAAACAGTTGCTAGAGTAACAGGATTTGTTTTAATGTACATTTTCTGAAGGATTTGAAGTCTGATACTCAAATGTATGTTATTATCTGGTGACTACAATCCTGAGATCATCCCAGTGATTTGCCAGGAAAAAAAAGAGGGACAGGCCAAAAATGAGCCAAATATCTGGACATTCTGGGAGAATCTGTACAGTTGAGAGGTTTGATTATGCATACAGCTTACTACCACTCCCAGGATTCAAACCATGGCTGTGTGTGCTAAAAAATATAGCAATTTGTGTTTCATCAGAATGAGCTATTTAGAAACCACTGCCTGTTTTTTTCAGTGTTTTCTTTCTAAGTCTCTCTTGGTTGTACAATCTGACCTTGTAATTACAACAGTCTTATACAGATATTCCTAGACATATTTTTATGTAGCACAGTGTGAGAAACAGTGCTTGACACAACAGTACTATTCTGATATCAGATATTGGTGAGTAAATACAACCAGTCCAGGATTTAAAACTTTATTGCCAGCCAGTTACAGTTTTCTTATCTGAAAGACCTGTGGGGGTAATGCTTGTTAACACTACCTGACTGCTTCTACACATATTCCCAGATTCCTAATTAAACGTATGCACATACTTCTCAATCTCTTAATGCTCAAAAACTCTGGACAAAGCTTGACAACATGGGGTTACAAATAGGGATATATTTTGAATATTGCTCTTATAAACTTAGAGAGTTGCTAGAGTAACAGGGTTTGTTTTAATATACATTTTCTGAAGGATTAGAAGTCTGAAACTCAAATGTATGTCATTATTTAATTACTACAATTCTGAGATCATACCAGTGATTTGCCAGGGAGAAAGAGGAACAGGCCAAAAATATAAGCCAATTATCTGGACATTCTGGGAAAATCTTTACAGTTGAGAGGTATGAATATGTATACAGCTTACTACCACTCCCATGATTTGAACCATGGCTGTGTCTGCTAAAAATAAAAATGTTTGTGTTTCATCAGAGTGAGCTATTTAGAAACCAATGTTTGTTGTTTTAGTGTTTTCTGTCTAAGTCTCTCTTGGTTGTACAATCTGACCTTGTACTTAACAACAGTCTTATACAGACATTCCAAGAGATATTTTTATGTAGTACAGTTTGGGTAACAGTGGTTAACACATCATTACTGTTCAGAGAATGCAACACTAAATGCCATACAATACCAGAGTAAACACAACCAGTCCAGGATTTAGAACTTTATTGCCAGGCAGTTATGGTTTTATTTAAATATCACCTATATGGTACTATTACTGTCATATTGTCTAGTTTATTCAGTACAACCCATATTCAGTTTTTATACTGCCAGGTGACTTTCTACTACTTTATATTTATTTGGCATGACTACTACAAGCAGGATTGTTACTCACCAGCCTTGCAACACAGCCTTTGCAACGTACTGGCATGGACTTCCTGATTCACAGCCTGCTCAGGTACAGCTGTAAAGGGAATAGAGAAATATTTAGCCATACCTATCCATCATATACACAGGCTGGACTTTGGTACACAGTTATTGATATGAATACTTACTGCTGGGACATCACCCCTCTGCCTTGCTTCTTGGACCCATTAATCCCAAGAGCTCCCTCTTCCTCTGCTTCAAGTTGGCATAGTGGTACCTGACCTGCTCACCAGTCCGAGGGAGACCAGTGGCACTGGTGAGATCATGGGCAAGATGGTCCCAAGCTTTTGCTTTATATTGGGAGCCCTGGTACTGGCCCTGCAGCAGTCTATCATCATGGTTATTTATCAGGAGTCCTACCATGACCTTGGACTCCTGCATGCCCCAGTGCTGCGCCCAGAAGAGCATGACCTCACTTACACCTGCCATACTGTACACAGTGGGAAGCTGCAACCAGTTATGAGCTGTATTCCTACCTGCGGGGTTTAAATACAGACGATTTCCCGGCCTTTGCCGTGATTGGACGGTTTTGAATATGCTGAGCTAAGCTAAGCTATGGGCAAACCAGCTTAGCTAAGGTTGGCAGTGCTTAAAGGGGCAGTTTCAGCACTGCTTGCCAATGGGCAAATCCACTTAGCTGGGCTACTCAATGCTTAGCAGTCATATTTATACAATGCTTACACCTGGTGAGCAGAGCTGTGCAATGCTTAGCATTGATTATTTTTTTATTTTATAGACTATCTGCTGTATGGGATTGATTCATCATTCATTACATATTATAAATTTGTTTACTGTCCCTAACTTCCACCAATGTGCTTTCATTACATTTATTCATGTGTGACTATACTGTATGAGGCTCTTGTGTTTATATGGGGGTTTCACAACTTTATTAAACTGACACCTCACATCTGGACCTACTACAGTACTCTGGTTAACAAATGTATTTATTTATTTATTTATTTCACATTTGTTAACCGGGCTAGTCCAACTGAGTTTGCAAACAAACCCATTTTCAGTGGAGACCCAAAGGGAAAGAGCCCCAGCAAACATAAGCAAAGATAAACATACAGCACAAAAACTATTAAAAACAAACCTGCAAATATGAAATTAATTATAAAGAGAAAAACAAAAGAAAAAAATTATGAACATTAAGGGTTGCACTGATAGTAGTGGACTAAAATTTATTACATATGAGAGTAAAAACAAAAAGATAATCATTGCTCAATAGAAGGACAATGTGTAGACATTGATAGGAAGTGAAGGGGGAGATAGTGTGGAGAATGGGAGGGGGCTACAGTAGGGCTATAGTAGTAGAGCTGAGGGTTTAGGAGATTAGTTTAAGCAGAAGTTACTAACAAAGAAAAAAAGTTAGGAGATGCAACAAGGTTATATAGTGGAAGAGACTAAGACTACATGTGGTCAATGTAACGGCATAATTTCAAGTTTAGTAGGTGGAATTTAAGCTCCTTTTTAAAACGGGGAAATGAAAAGTTGGATCTAATGTGGAGAGGGAGTTTGTTCCAATTTAGTGAGACAGAGTGTTGGTAAAGTAGTTTGCCAATATTCCTTTTGGGTTTATAAACTAAGAGAAGATGCTGATTAGCTCTCTGGAGAGGCCAGGGGGATAAGGGGTAACATGGGAGGTGAGAGCAGGGCAGGCAGAGGGGTTATTGAGTATGGAAAAGGTAGTGTGGAGTTGCAATTGTAGGAGAAGGTGCAGAAATTTCAGCTACTGAAGTCTGTTTAGTGAGAGGCAGTGATGTGAAGAGAGTGGTTCATTTAGAATAAATCTGGCAATTTTGTTGTACGTTTGTTCCAGTATCTGTATTGAGGTAGTTTGGATATTGGTAAGGATGGGGGAAGCATATAGAAGACTGGGTAAAAGAAATGCCTGTGCAAGCAGTAGTGAGGAATTTTTTGTATTATTTAGTAGCTAATTATAAAAAAATGTTTATGTACTGCTTTCACATGTAAAATGCAAATTGGTTACAGTGGGGATCAAACCAGGAACTGTTGCTTACAAAGCGGATGGTCTAACTAATACACTATTGCATTACTGTTTATGTTGCTGTTTATGTTGGATGGCTCTTGCTATTTAACTTCTTCTGCTGTTTAAGCTGGACTAAGCATAGCTAAGCAATGGGCATGACCATGCAGCTACGCTTAAACTTTATTAAAAAAAAAAAAAAAGACTTTCGGCTTTTCCCAGTTAGGGGTCACCACAGTGGAACTCCAGTCCGCTCATGACTGGCAGTGGATTTTTACGGAGCCAAGTTGCCAGCCCGATGCCCAGTCTTCAACGAAGGAACACCCATTCACGCTCGTACCTACCTGCATGTCTTTAACGTCACTCGACCGCAGGGAGGACATGCAGACTCCACATAGAAGCCGCTCCAGCCGAGAATCGAATGGGAGAACATCTTGCTGTGAGGCAACAATGCTAACTGCTGCACCACCGTAGCTCTTATGCTTAAACTTTATTGTATGTTTAAAAAAATGTATTTGTTGTGTTTTATTGTTTGTACCTTTCAGAATATCCATGCTAATGCTTAGCCTGTTATTCTATCAGCTTTCTGCTTTGTGGGAATGTTGTCCCTTATGGCTTTGTCCACATTCCTTACTCTGACAAGTTAGGAAGTGTGTGCTATGTGCTTATACTAAATCTGTTAGTCTATCAACTTTTGCCTTGGTAGGGACGATTGTCCCTTATGGCTTTGACCAGATTTCTTATTCTGACAGGTTGGGGGTGTTACGAGTGCTCTCGCTCATTTTAAATTGCCAAACGGCAATTCTGGTGTGCAGGGGACATGTGTATTGTTTGAGCATAGCTCTAGAACACACCCCTCTGCACTTGTACACAGAACCGTGTCTGTTTTGCAGCACGGCAGCACGGCTTCATGAATATGCGTGGCTCGCTGCTGTGCTGTACAGGAATGGTCCCTTCCATGCAGGAATAACCTATTCCTGCACAGAAGTTTACTGAATCCTGGGACAAGTCTTCTCACTGTTTTCACAACATGCACTTTCAGTCAAGATGGATTAGCTAGGCAGGTTAAGTGTCAATGTTAGAGTTTAGGCGTACACTACAGTTGCACGTTTAAATATCATGCCCTCCAATGTGTTTTCAAAGATGTAAAAACCTGTACGTAACCTTGCAAAATATGCATGGTGATTATCTGATGTTCTTCATAAATACATTTTCTAGAATCTGATATGAAAAATGTATATTCCTGTTATTTAATGAATACATCATTAATATTTGCTCCCTTTTTCAGGTGAGGAAGACAGGACCCAGAAATCATGCCCTGTGCATCAAGAAAATGCCTAAGCTTAAAGAGCAGAGGAAGGAGAGAGATATGTTGATTGCTTGTTTCTGTTTTGCTAAATGAAATGCATCAGATCTGTGTATTTTTTAGAATACCTGTATATTGTTTAGAATGCATGAATACCCATCATGCATCAGTAAGGCAAGTGAAATAACCACACCATAGCTATGCTTAAAATTCTGAGTTAAATCACAAAATGTAGAAATATCATTTAGCAGTAAGTCATTTTTTCTGCAGACCTTTTTTGAAATGTACTCCACAACCTAAGTGTCAGATGAGTTTCTGTGTCACACATACTTTGCAGATGATATCTTGCACGCAAGTCTTAGTGCTGCTTTTTAGTTCATGTTTTGGGAAATTTGGATGCTTCCTAATGACTGACCTGTCCTATTCAAAGATTGAACTAGTGTTTGTTATTTTAATGTTCACAGTGTTATTTTTAGACAGTGTAGCATGTCCTTCAGTTCAATATTGGTATGGCATCTGCCAACAACACATTGAGTGTTTTTGTTATAACACGTTTGTATCTTAGGTTTGTTAATACTTGTGCAGATATGCATTTCTTTGAAACATTTCATAATAATGTTGTATTCATTGCATTATGTGTTCAGGTTCATAGGTGTTTGCTAGGCTGACCACAAGGGCCTTTTTAAGCCCAGGCATGCATCCCAAATCTCTGACAAGTTCTGATACCCTTGATAAGTGTAAGCATGAGCCTGGGAGATGAACCATTTACAGGTTACCTGTGTCCATTAGAGACATAGGTGCCAAACCAGGGATGAATTTCCGGTTTCTCATCCAATTGTCCAAGTTGCACTTGAATTGGGTTAGTGTGGAACTCTGCTTCACATAGAGAGGGGAGCCTCTTCCATAGACCGGGTAGTTTCCGGGATATATACCTATCTCTCCAGCAGGTCCTATTTATATTACAGGCAAGGTTTAAGTCTTTAGAATGGGTAATTCTGGTGCTGTTTGTTTTGTAGATATGCAGGAGGTCCACCAGAGTGGGATCTGACAATGCCCTGTATGCCAGGCATAGATCTCCTGTCAAAAGCCTGTAAGAGACAGAATACATGGATAGGGCCTTGCAGTGGTCTACACAGGACATATTACTTATGCCCTGTATTCTTTTAGTGAGGAATCTCTGTGGACATTCCAATTGTTGGATATGCCTGGCTAGGTACATACCAAATGGGGCATGCAGCCTGGCTCAGAGGTTTGTCATATGGATTGCCAATTTTCCACAATATTGTCATCTCAATTTGTCCTCATTTTAACCTTGACAATTGGTGGCTGTTTATATGATTCATTACATGCACAGACTACATTTATAGATTCATACATACATAGATTTTTACTGCACTAATGAGCCGGGGGGGGGGGGGGGTCTTTCTAAGCCTAGCCACATTTTTGCAAAAGAATAATGGCATCCTGTACCCAAACAGGACATTGAGGTCCAGGCTTTTATAACTTACCTCTGTCCATAATAAACATAGGTGACAGGCCCAGTGACAATTTTTAATTCCTTGTTCAGTGGTCTAGGTTATGCTTAAATTGTGTAATACACAACTCAACTTCACATTGATTTTTTTGTTCATAGGAGGTGCAGTCTGTGGGACACATTGTCTCTCCAGCATGTTTTATTTAATTCATAGGCAAAATTCTGGTACCTAAACCTTGTATTTCATGTACTGTTTGACTTATGAATATGTAGGAAATTCATAGCTGTGGAATTTGAAGATGCCTTTTAGTTCAATCATAAATCACCCCTCAGCAATGTACATCAGGCTGAGTGGGGGGAAAGGCCCTTAAGGCACTCTGCATAAGGCAGGTTTGTTATGCTTTGTATTATTTTTTTATTGAAACTCTGATGTAGTTGTCATTTCTGCATATACCTGGTCAGGAACATACTGAAGGGAACATTGTACTCTGTGATTGTTGTGATAAGGGCAGACTACAGTGGGATAATGACCTGTTTGGGCCTGTCTGCCATACTCTTACTTACACTGTGCAACACGAGAGTTTTTTCTCGCCAATGTTGCCATGTAGTGCTCAAAGGTAAGGCTACTGTCTACATGTGTACACAGATTCCTGTTCACTATGTTGACTGTTGAGGTGTATTATCAACATGTTAATTATCCGCGATGGTTGACTTTCCAAAGGGTACAATTATTCAACTCTTAGAACTGACTTTAAGACCATGGCTTTGACACCATTTGTTAGTCCGAGATAGGCTTTTTTTAAGAATGGTTGTGTGTGCATGGGAGTAAGTGATAACCCTCAGCTTCCAAGCATCTGCAAATTTAGTCAGCCATAAACCTTCACTGTTTGCTTCCATTTCAGAGAAATAGATGCCAAAAAGCAGTGGCCCTAGTAGTGTGCCATGGGGGACTCTGTTAATGACTGGGCTCTTGCTGGAGGTGTCCTCACCTATTCTGACCTCCTGTGTCCTATCAGTGAACCATTTGGCTATCCAGCAGGGGATAAAGTGTTTATACTTAATTTGGTGATCTTGTCTATAATGCCTGAGTGGAGTATTGTACCAAAAGTCTTGAGCAGATTGAGATTCCATTGTTTTGGTGACCCTCTCAAAGAAGTCCATCAGATTTAATAAGCCTGACCTTTATTTAACAAAGCCAAACTGTGGTATGGCCAGCATAAATGTCCTCATTTATAATGTCCATGATGATTTTTTCCATGGACTTACATATGAGGCTGGTCAGACTTAAGGGCCTGTATTTACCTTGATTAGTGTTTGGACCTCCTTTGTGTAGGGGAATGACTGTAGACACCTTCCATTCTTAGGGCACAAAACCTGACTGTAGGGTCTAGTTGAAAACTGACTCAAGTGGCCAAGAGAAGTCTTCTTTCATGCTGTTTAGTAGGTATCCTGGGATGTTATTGGGGCCCATCGATGCAGTGTGTCCGGCCTTTGAAACTGCATTGAAGACCTGTTACCTAGTGATGGTTGTGTGAAATGTGGTATACAGTATTTACTTTAGACTATCATGTGGGGGAGTTGGGGAAATTTCAGATGCACCTCACATTTACATTCACACACACACACACACACACATAATTGCTCAGGGAACACATGCAAGAGAAAAAGAAAAGGAATAATGACCTACTGCCAAGCACTCAGATGAACAGTTTACAGAGGCAGACAACATTATTAAACAGTGCAGGTCAAAATAATAATGTTATTTTCATGTTTACAATCTTTTTTTTTTGTCAAAGTTCAGTTATGTTAATTTGGCATGAGGCAATGTCTGACATGCTTCCATTCAAATGTCAGGATATATTACATGTGCTTGATTTACATATGGTTGCCATGGTTCATGCTGGCCAGTATTTAAATGTTCAGGTGATGTCATTTTCCACTGGTAAGCTGTGTTATTCATGCTACTGCATGGCCTTGATTGACCTGTTCACACTGATGATAGATCCATTCTTCTTGATATTTTCTTTTAATGGATATGTCCATAACTATATCACTCTTATTAACTTGGAAAGTTTCTAGAATAAAAAGTGCTCTAGCATGCATTTTCTGAAGGATATAAAGTCTGAAACTCAAATTTCTGTCATTATTCAGTGACTTCATTCTTCAGTGATTTGCAAGAAAAGCACAAAATGTATGAGGAACAGTCCAAAAATATGAGGCAAAAATGTGGACAGTTGATAGGTATGATTAGGAGCCATTCACTAGTAGCAATTGTGTGGATTATAACTCTGCTACTTACTAGTGTTTGCATCATTTAAAATTAAACTGTTGTAAATAAGAAGTTTGATGCCTCGTGCTACACCTTCAGTCTCATATTTGTATTTGCAGAAGTCACCAGGGGATTATATATTAATTATGTTGCATGCAGATATGCACATCACTTTCATATTAAGGTCAGCTATGATCTTCCTTGGAATGTGCTGCATGATAGATATTTGCTTTTCATTTTTGTTGTGTTTTGCAATTCATCATTGCAGACCATGGGACCCATGGACATTCACCTATTAGACGCAGACAACTACCACATGACAGGCCACTGCTGAGTGTTCAAGTGATGACAATAATGATGACAATGCTGATGATGAGGAAGCTGGACTTGCTACTGCCCATACCATCATGCCAGCTGCACCCTGGAGATGACATCAGGATGATTATTGGAAGGATATCTGAGAAGCTGTGATGGATTTGTTTCAAACACAGATGGAGACAGGTTGGGATCTTTCTTCTAGAATATGGAATGGACTATGTGCTACTCATTTATGGAGGTAGCCCATGAGCTCATTCGTGAGTCTCAGCCCCATCAACTTGGTCCCTTTGGTCCATAAATTTTGTCTGTGTTCAAACTGTGTTATGCTGCCAACATGCTGATTACCATATAATTGATTGGCTGGCATGCTTATATGTTATCACTTTGTGACTTCTAATTATGTTTCATTTTGTGCATGACACACATTATCACATTACAATTTCCTCCAACATTAAGCTGTCCAAGCATTGTGGCAATTAACATACAGCTACTGCTGCAACAATTAACCTGTAAACATGTCTCACTGAGGACAGCTGACAGACAACAGATGTTGTCCATAGTCTAGCACTACCACTGCGGTATGGTTAGGATGTGTGTATTCCCATATCATGTATGTGCAGCAGAAGGACATGTCATTTCCCATGTGTTTTAGATGACAGTTGTCATGCTGTCCAACTGTCATTGTGATACCTTGTCTGCCATGTGTTGGCAATGCTGATGCCATGTGGAGTCATATACAGGTATGTCAGCTATGGGTAACCCTACTTTTCTGATTGCATCAAACACAAAGGTAGCATTAATGTATATACAGTGTTACAGGTAATTTATTCTCTAACGGTACATTACACCATGTTTGCTATATCTTACATTTCCACTTCCGTTACTTATTCACATTAAGTTCACACCTTCAGCAAATAGTTGTACACATTAACTGATTCTACATGTCTCTGCACATAGTTGGATCCATAGTGACACACAATTGTACCATTGACATATGAGTGCTCACTGACTTACTGCTGATGTGTTATAATGATGCTCACGGGAGTGTGCGCTGCTCAGTACTGCAGGTGTTTTTTCAACATTTCTATGACAGTATATGTGAATGTGCTTAAAATTTTTAGCTTGCTTATTTATGCATATTGCTTTTACATGATTGCATAGTACTGTGTATGTGTGATTTATATGTGGCCATTTATGTGGGCATCAGAAATTATTCTTCCCATGTAGCATACATTTGCCGTTTGCTTAAATGCATTCTAGGTTGGCTTTTACAGTACCCTGTGTGCTATACACATGCATTTGCAGTGTGTGACCTTACCTTGCCCTGCATTTCCCTGATGTGGGCCAAGGTTTTCCACCTCCCTTCCACCTTCATATTTCAGTTTTATATTTTACAGATATGTTTCCTTTGATGCATTTATTGAGCATTGATGTGCATTACATTGCTGACATGGTGAACACATGCCAAATGTATGGCCATTTTACAGATGCAGGACATCTAAACACAAGATACTAGCTATTGCTTACAATGCATCCTTGTTCTTGTTACACTGATAAATATATCAAAAACTAAGCATATGAGATTTGGTAGGCATAAATTGAAAGGTGAATATTTAATATAGCACACAGTGATTGAAACTGTGACTTATTTAGGGACCTGGGTATATGGGTAGATTCAGCTATGGGTTTTTCTATTCATATCAACCAAATGGTTAATGATAGTTATAGAACTATAGGTTGTATAAAAAGATTTATAAAGACTAGGAAATCAAAAATAATGAAGTCGTTGTTTCTTAGTTACATTAGACTCAAACTTGAGTATGGAATAACAATATGGAAACCCTATAGGAAAACAAGCATGAATAAACTGGAAAGAATACAATGGAAATATACCAAGGGGATGTGAAAATGTAAGTTATTATGAAAGACTAAAATATCTGAACTTGTACATTGTCTCTTACAGATATGTAAGAGGAGATCTTATTCAGGTATATAGGGCATTTAGTGACAACTACCTCTGGGAATGTTTGGGATTAACAAAAAGTACTAGAGAATCATCAGACAACCGGTGCAGAAGATTCTATAGGAATGAGAAGTGTACTAACTGGTTCTCTGACAGAGTAGCCGATGCATGGAAGAGACTATCAAATTACATTAAAGCAAGTACTAGTTTAGATATTTTTAAGAACAGCCTGGACACTTATTATGGGAACAAGTGTTTTGGTATATTGGCAAGCTAGAAGGGCATTAATGCCAGTGCTTGAAACATTTGTATGTGTGCATGTATGTATGTACGTATGTATACTTGTGTGTTAGCCAGTGTACATTATCCATGTGTAGAAACTGATATATTTTTTAAGCTGTAGTATTATATTTTTGTAATTATACTTACATGTCATTGGTATGTGTATGTGTATTGACCTTGCTTGCATATATGTTCCATTTACACCACTGACAGTCATACATATATGCCTGCACCTGTGTGTTTGAGTTGTGTACATCTGCTTATGTATTTACCAGCCATTTTTCTGCTTTGCTGCAGTACTGCTGTTTGGCACTGTGCTTAGTTGTTTACCTTTTACATGCATGGCTGGAGGTTCAGTTCTGTCCACTGCTGGAGTTATGTAGCAGTGTTTTCTCATGTAATGCTGCTTGGCTTATGCTTGCATTACTGACAGACTACTTTGATATGTGTTTATTTATCCAGTTTGTACTGTGATCCCGCCCTTATTTATTACCCTACAACATACATATACCATTGGTCATACACATCCAGGTATGACTGCCACACAGTTTGCAACATGTTGGAACATGATAGTGCATAAATAGATATGTTTTTCTTTATTTTACCATGGCTGGTATGCATCCCCACCCTGTTTGACATATTTCCATTCCCCATGTTGCTCAGTGTGCAGTGTGCTATCTGTGTAACTTACTTATCCTTATTGTTTTTTCCAACCTTTGTGTCTCTCATGTGTTTTGATATTTGTTCTATGAGTATACTTGCTGTGATGTCCTTCTCCATGTTCCCCATCTTTACCTTTCCTTCTATTCTTAAAAGAATGTATAAAAATGGGGCCTATTTCCACCACAACAAATTGCCCATGCCTCTCTGACTTTTCCTCAGATATTCCTATTCAGACATCTCTCTTGTGTGTCCTTCTTCAACCGTGCCGGACAACTTCTTTTCTGTCTCCCTCTTTCCTTGGGTCTGTGCTTTACCTGTGTTCCCCACACATCGTGTAACCATTGTTAGCTAATGCTAGCTGCGGAGATGTGCTCTTCATTGCCCATCACCTTTACAATTTTTTTTATTTGAAATTTTGCAGATTATTTTACAACCTGTATGTGATAGCCTGCATATTTTATTAGTACATGACTTATGGAGATATCCGTAGTTATCTGTAAGTTTACTGGACATAGTGCTGAAGATATGTATTGCAAATGCCATGCAGCTTACATTGGGCTAGCTATCATTTTTTTTTTATAACAACAGAGTTAGTTATATTCTGTAGTTGTCCTTAAGCTTACTGGAGAGATTCTGTCATAGATATGTATGCAAGATTGTCAGGATGCTTGAATTGTGATAATCTTTCCATAACTTTGTTAATGCACATCACGCTTTGACGGCAATTTTTCATTACTTACGGATTACTTGCTGCTATGTTTAGTGTGTCATTGCTACTGAGATACTCTCTTGTATGTCAAGGTATTCTGAGTTCACTGTGGCGCATTTACATAATACAGTGTTATCCGTAACTTTAGCTTTTATATCGGCGTAATGCACCAGATTCTGAGAACTTTATGGAATCCAGTCCCAAGTTTCTCCTTCCTTCTGAACCTGCGCAGACATCCCTATTAATGTATTATTTTAAAGAACAACAAAAGGAAATACCATCCAAACAATTCCATGTTGTCCCTCAGTAGGCATTATGCAGCTTCATCATTATAATTGCCATTTCAACAGTTCTGCTGCAATGAGCAAGCATCCTCATGACAATTTATTAGTTATTGAATATAACAACATCCCAAACACACATCTATTTGCAATGAAATATGACCACAGACTGTATGAGAACTATCATTTTGGAATAAAAAAAGCACTTCAAATATCTAGTTTTTATTAAATGTTCTTCAAATCAAAACTGTGAAATATTAAACTGGTCCAGTGGCATTGAGATAAAGCATGCATTTATGCCACAAGTAGTCTGGTTTCAGCTACAAGCTTCATGCTGGACATCCATACAGGAAAGGAGGTGAGAGGTTTTGTCCACTGGAGAGATTCTTTCCTCTGGAAGTTGAGATTTCATTGTCTATGTGGGATATCTGTGTGGAGAGATATAAAAAACAAAAAACACATTTAAGAGCAAGCCCAACATTGCAATTGTTAAATGTACAGATGTATTTGAGTTCAAGAGAACCAAGTGCTAAATGGGACCATTCTGAGGAAGGGGAAATAAGGAAATTACACAACCAGTATCCCAACACTGCATTGTGATCGTTCCCACCTTTTATACTTGTACCTTATACTGGCAGTTCATAAGAAGGAGGGAGAGGAATTGCAGGCAGGAAAGGATTCTAGATGACACATTGTTTACATCATATTGGAAGGAGAAATGTGCTAAAAGCTAAAACACTGGAAATATTCATGACATCTTTACAGTGCCGCAACAGAGCATTGTTGCAACTACTTGAAGGAACTTCGTCCATTACTCAAAACATATTATCTCGTTGTTGGGTTTGCAATTTCATTCAGTCTTTTGGAATCCCATGTAGTTGTACTTCTGACCATGGAAGCTTGTATTATTCCACATTTGAATACATCTTATGAGGAAATGCAAAAGCTTTCTTGTAGAATGTCTTTGGTCTGTAGATGGATCACTACTTTTGGGTAGTACCTTATCTCAAGTATAAACTAAATTGCAATCCATCTTTATTTATTTAATTTATATATGTATATGTATTTATTGATGTTTATATTTGTTTTATGCAATTAAATGTCTTTTAGTATATTATCATTGCACTGATATGCATTATGTTGATGATTTACTTGTATGTATTGAGTTTATGTATCCCATTTTTTTAAATGCTTATAAAACCAAATACAAAATACCACTTGAAAACTATACAACAAATTGTTTCCATATACATCTGTATTAATTTTCAAATGTTGAAAGTTAGAACAATCTCTCACCTGTCTCCTTGTATGACTAGAGGTACATTAGGGGATCAAAAGAGAGAACTCAACTGTTTGCTCGCGATTCACCATTTCCAAAAAATGAAGCTGCCACTGTGTAATAGGAAATTATACAAAGAGTCCATTTTGGGGGTTCTAAAACACTTCTTTTGGTGGTAATACCAGGAATAGTAAATATTTTCTGCAGCTTATTAATAAACCCATCAAGGGATAATACCAGAAATGGTTCCCTAATAAAAAAATATTTTTAGAACAAAATATTTGGTTGTCAATTTTGTTTTTCAACTTGAGTTCACCTGTTACTCAAGACAGAACAGTCCATCGATCAATGACCCAGTAATACCACATCCATACCAACATACTAGATTTAGCAAGGCATTTAATGTATGCTTTAAACTAGTCCAATACACCCTAGAAAATTATTTGACAAAATTGTTCTGTTTCTGAGGGGCTGATATGCAAAAAAATGATCCTCAACAGAAAAAAACATTAAATGTACTAATACAAAATCTTTCTTTTTCCTCAGTCAGCACACTATTTTGCTTTCTCCTGTTTTATGCAGTGAAGTACACTTGAGTATGAGTGAGATAATAACCCAGTTCTGCCCATTATTCTAAATCCTTTTAGACATCCTCAGAAAAGAGTGTTACCTGTTATGCCACAATATTGCAGTGATACTGTGCTTGACACCTATCTTTTTAGATCTTTGATATAATCCAAGAAGGGTTAATTTCCGAACTTATATTATTCTGATATTCCTCAAGGTGATACAAAAGACAGTTATAATAGGATAAGGTAAAAGAATAAAAGACTTCTTCAATAGTACATTATCTCAGTTGTTGGAGAGTTAAAGTGATAGGTTTCAAACAGCCATTTTGATGTAGCATTGAGCAGTTTTAGCAAGCCAGGAGGATTGTAGGTTGGTACAATGGGAGAAGCATATAAAAAAATTGGGGTCAAGCTGTAGTTGTGTGTCCTTTTTTATCTACATATAAGAAGCTAAGCTTGTTGGATATTGTGTTCAAATTTCTAGTTTTCATCTATAATACCACTAAGTAATTTTGAGAAAGGAGCAATTTCTGTTTCAGTAACATTTGATGATATAATGGTGAAACTCTTTTGCAATCTGAATAAGATTTTAGGTTAAAAAGTCATGGCTTTGTCTTTTAAGTGATAATAAATGTTTGAGTTTGTTCCAATTAGGTTTCAGCAAGAGAAAATATATCTTTGACAGTGATTTATAGTCTTGGACTGCTTTAAGGCAGAGAACGTAAGTGTGGATTTGTCTGCATACTGTATTAAAGCTATATTTGATAACTTTGACTAAGAAGATTTATGAAGATGTTAAATAATGCATGACCTAAAATAAATCCCCATTGTAGAGTTGTTAGCGTAGGTTAAGTAAACATTACATCATTAGAAAGACTGAGTTCTGTTACAAAAATAGCTCTTGGGTTGGAGAGGACTAGCTTGGGCAGTTTCTGTAAAAGTTTGAACTAGGATACTGTGTCAAATACTTTTGGAGGTCTGGAAACATTAAAGACACAGCTTACCTTCATTTCTGCTGTTATAAACTGTATTTACAAAAGCCAATAGAGCTGAATCTGTACTATAGCTGGGGCAGCATGTTCAGTACTGGAAAATGCTTCTCTGTCAAGAAGATATTGTACTAATTGAAAGCGGATACATTTCTCAAGTGTTTTTGATAATGGTGAAAGAAGATCAATTGGTCTGTTGGTGAACAGTTGTCTTGAGTTACTCCCTTTATGTAATGAAAAGTATATGACTGTTTCCATATTTCAGGGGCATAAGACTCCTATAAAGATTTATTTATTAGGATGGATACAGGATAAGGCAATGCATCTCTAATAATTTAATGTATGCATCTCAGAGGTTTATAGTTGCAAGGGTATGGATTTATGTCAGCGTAGATATTTTAATGACTGAGGTAAGTGCAAACTTAAGAGAAACGTTTTCATTTGAATTATTTGGATAGGGAAGGTAGTAGTGACAGGTGCTCCATCTTAGATAAAAGGCATGGCTGCTTTTATGAAATTAATATTAAAAATAGTAAGACACATTTATTTCAGTTTCTGATGGCAAAGATTTGGGTTGAAATGCTTTCTTGTGTTGTAGCACCTCAATGATGGATGATAAAAATTGTCATCATAATCCTAATAACCTTCACAAAAATTCAAATTCTTATCATGGACTTAAACTTCTTCTTATCAGCTTTAGATACCTGTGCAGCAAACTTGCTGACTTTCACTCATGGATGTTCTTTAACTCATCTAACATCTCAGAATGAACATAAACATGTCTGAAATCTGAAATCAAGGATGAAGCAATTCTGTCACAGCATTTCTGAACAATAGAATAATAAGTTTTCAGCACTCACAGACAAACAACAAAAGATTAGGTGCCATTACACTTATGTATCTCACAACACCAGTTCTAGTACTATTCAGCCAAGAATTCTTCAGTTTGGGAATGCAGAAATATAGACAACCATGTTCAAAAGGAATAAAATAAAAGTATGTACATTGTTGAAATATACATCCCTTCATGCAATAAAGTACCAATGATGAGGATATACTATCTTAGCATCTCATTTTGTCATGAAACAGTCATATCAAGAGGCCTAAATAAAAGGTGCCACTATAGTTCTAGACAGTTTTGTCAGTTTGTCGCATATTGCACTACAGTGTACCATTACCACAGTGGACTTAAGCTATTAGTTATCCAGTGGTGCCATCTGGTTCTGTGCCATAGACATGGGCCACATACTCAGCCTGTGGACTACTTTCAATATTCTCATGTAATCTGGACTTGGACTTTCATTGTTCAATAATTTCTGCAAACTCACTTTTTGTATTTCCAAGTATTCTTCATCTCCCTGTTGTTTACAACATAAAGACAAAAAAATCATCCGGCTTGCTGTAACCATCAACATGAGTTACCCAAAAGAACAAAAGACATTAAAACAAATAATGTGATGTCCCTTCCTGTGGAGTGCAAGTTCTATATAATGAACATTTCATGTTATATTGTGTTTAACTTCACCCCACCATAAGAGTGGTAGTCAGGATTTAGATGGCTGTGACATGCCTCCCAAAATTTTGAATAATGTTTAGCTTTTTCCGATACTATTACTGCCCTTCCGATTTTACTGCAGTAGCTCTCTGTCAGTAGCTTATTTATTACTGTAGACAGTAATTATT
>NC_056725.1:631854072-631886572 GCF_019279795.1 Protopterus annectens | reverse complement strand
TGGTAAAGGACGCTACCCAGAAAGAAGATTTTTCCCGTTATTCCTCTTCCAAGCCCATTTACCATATCCCAGAAGAGGAGTTAACACTTTACCCAATGTAAAGTTAACAGAGATAGTTTTGCTGAAACCTACATAAGTACTGTATATATATATATATATATATATATCTATATATATATATATATATATATATATATATATATATATATATATGGGTTCACTTTACAATCTTGAAATTCTGAAATACCGAATTTCAGAATATCGAGATCATAAAGCCGAAACACCACAATCCTGAATGCCCATAACCGTGAAATTCAAAATCCCGACACTTACATACACACACTCACACATACATAACTGCCTCCCACACCCAAACAAAACTAACCTACACCAGAAACAAGCAGGGGGGCTTCACCCCTCTGTACCCGCCATGTGGTGTGATGAACCCCCCTCTCCCCCTACTTATATATTCTAACTCCAAGACTGTACAATCACACACACAAAGGCAACTCACACCCACACATTTCACAGCCTCTTGCACATACACATCACAACCAAAACACACACTACCATACACTACAGCACATAACCTAAGCACTCATACAAACTTACCTGCACTTACATCCATTCATACACCGCAACAGCAGAAGCTCCGAACTTTGGGATTTCGAATTTCATGCTTCTGGTGTTTCGCGATTTCGAGCATTCAGGATTAGAATCTCAGAAAATTGAAATTTCGTATTTCAGTTTTTCGAGATTCTAAAGGGAACCCATAATATATATATATATATATATATATATATATATATATATATATATATATATATATATATATCTGGGTCTATCTGTCTATCTGATAACACTGGCATACCAAAACACCGACAACGAAATAACCAACATGGCAAAACCGAAAGAAACTGAAAGTTCAAAAACACGAAACTTCACATGCCCGACAAACCACAATCCCGACAATCAACAAAACAAATACCTTTCCCAAAAAACACACACACACAACACAAGCACACCAAAAACCTTACAAACCTACACTAAACCTTACATACACAACTGTCTATGCATTAACCTTAACCCAAGCCCTAACCCTAAGGTTTGTCCCTATCGCACACTTACCTTACCTGCACCCTAACTCTAACTCACTCACTTAATCCACTTAATCCCCTCCTAACATCCACTAACCTCTATTCCCATACCTTATCCCAGCCTAACCCTAAACTCACTTAACCCTGCCTTAAACCTGCTAGTCAGTCATCGCGACATCACTATTACCTTAGACGACCCGCACCCTACCCTAACATCTGTCACTATCACACACTTACCTTACCCGCTCCTTAACCCTAACTCACTTAATCCACCCCTAACCCTTAAGTCTGTCACTATCGCACACTTACCTTACCTGCACTCTAACCCTAACTCACTTAATCCACCCCTAACCTTCAAGTCTGTCACTATCACATACTTACCTTACCCACCCCCTGACCATAATGTCTGCCCCTATTGCAAACTTACCTTAACATGTCGGTGTTTTCAGCATCGGGATTCTCAGCTTTTGATCATCTCCGTTGTCAATCTTCCGGTGTTGGTGTTCTCGTTGTCAGCATTGTGGACTTTCGGCATTTTCAGTTAGATCCATATATATATATATATATATATATATATATATATATATACCAACATCGAGATTGCACTGCAGTGGGGAAAGAGCAAATTTCCAAATCCCCACAGTAATGTAATCTCAGTGAGAATGGTTTGACAAGACAAACTGCATGTTCGATAAAATGCTGTCCAAAATGTCATTCGATGATCCAATTCTTCGATGAAGTAATAGGACCCCACGGAAACTGGATCCGTTTTACACATTAAATATCCAAAAGTTATTCATAGCCTGCTAACAAGATAAGCTCTGAAATGCTATCTAAGTCATAACTTGAGGAATGAGACAAGTCTGTACTACTTACAAAAGGCAACATATAAGCCAACAGTAATCACTTTCCATCATCTCAAAGGCCAGTCATAAATTAGATAAGGGATAAAGGGGATTCATGATGTTTCTCCAAATGTAAAAGCTATGTCTGGGAAATATACCTACTTGAAACTGAGCTTTCTAGTAAGTAAACATCATCAGAGTCTGACTAAAGGAACAAACATTCTTAAATGTAAGAAAAATGACTGCTTTGCCAGTCTGAAACTGTGTTCAGAATCCACAGAACATGAAGCCAAAATGACCTGTCTGAGTCTCAGAGACAGTATAGGAAACATATTTCAACAATGCTGAGTGATATATACTTTCTAAATAAAGAACAGCTAGATATGAGGAAAATGAAAATAATGTCTAATCATACTGAACTATAAGTAGCCTATGCTTTTGTCATTAAGTGTGGGTGAGTTATAGGTCTATGGTTAAATATTTACATTAGTCAAACTCTTGTCCAAGTTTCTGTATCAGTGTAATTAACCTAGAGCCCCCATACCCTGCTTCTGCACAATCATCTTTTTAGCATTGTAGCCAACAAGGAAACCATGTAATATAAATATTATTCAAAAACTTTACTTCCCTGGGCCACTGAATTAATTTATATCATTAATAGCTAAAGTTTGCTGCCAACATAGTCAAAACCTACTTCTTTTTCAGTTGTAAAACAGAAAGGCTAGAGACATAATTCACAATAATTAAATTCAAAGCCTCATTTCCATAAACTAGAGGAAATGCTGATGTACTGCAATAATACAGAAAGTTTTAATAATTATTTATATTACGAAAGCATGAAAACAAATCATAGAAATGTTTATTTGTACTACTGAGCTTGTGATCAAATCCAGTATTTGCAGGGGTTCAGCAAACCTTTTTTTTTTCTCACCCCTTCCATTTTCCAAATTTCACATATGCTATTTTAAACCAAATTATATTGGGAATTTCATCAGTGACACCACCTCTGCTTCCATAGGATGCACTATTGCAAGGTTACATGATTTGGTAATAATGCTATTGCATTATTACAGGGATTGCTTAATGGAAGCCACAGGTTGTTGTGTTGTCGTAGCTAGATAAAAGGGGCATCAGTGTTTGCAATGCAGTGTTAAAAACAATGAGGAAAAAAGTAGATGCTCTTAATTTTGTATACTGCTTGTGAGAATGAATGCCAGAACATCTCATGGGGAATAATATGAGAGAAAATGGAAACTATTTTTGTTGACATACTTTATTTCCTCTTAGCTGCCTGCTAACATTTAAATGAAATAATAACATACATAAATTTCATCCTGTGTTGTTGTGACTTGTACAGAGAATCGACCGTCCATGGCTTCATGTTTGGGGTCTATTACAACTAATTGACTGCCTTTAAGATATATGCATTCTCAGTATATGTTTGATGATGTCATGATCAAAGAACATTGATGCAAAGACAACATGGCAAACTATCTGTGTTTTATAACAGCATTTCAGTGTGCTGTTAGCAAAAATGAGATCTGGTGCCCCTCATGTCACGGTGAGGCAGCAGGTTAAGCAGTGATAGCCTGACATGTTGAATTTTCATACAATCAGTTATAATCAAAAGAAATTAGTGAATTTCAACAAAAACTATGTTTTGAAGTGTTTGTTGACCAGGAGATAAACTTCACATAGTCGTTTTACTGTTTAAATATTTTCTTTTTTATTATTTTTCTGTTTGTTTGTCTTAATTATGCTTTTAATTAAATGAGTAGTGAAATACCAGTTCACTCACAGAGCTGTTTGGGGAGCTGCAATATAATTGAGTTTGAGGTATATTTGAAAAAACAGGAACAACTGGTAAATGCACAGCAAGTGTCTAACAAATGCAAAACATGAATTTTTCATATGCATGAAAGGCAACAGAAACATTTGTTTATTTAATTGATTTTTGGGACTACGCTTGTGTGGCTATGGCCTGTGCTAAGGAAAGAAGATTTGCTGTGTGCATTAAACAGTGGTGTCCTCGTTCCACTTGTGTCAGCTGCTAATTCGCTGATATGCACTCACACATCTGAACAACTTCTTCCTTGGACTATCTAACTTGCATTTTCAGCTCCAAACAATAATTACAGTGCTTTGTTAGTTCAATAAACATAATGCATGGGATAGATGCTTCGAGCTATGTAGGAAGTAAAGGGAGCCCGAGTGACTAAGCAGACTTCCTGGCATGCAGCATATTAACTTAAGAATGATGATGAATGTGAACAAAGAAAGTACAACTGTGAAAGTAAATTTACCATAACAGTAGATGTTCGAGTAATAACTGCTTCAGTAGTCTTAGCTCTGTGGGTATATCCTGCATAAGATGTAGCAGTCAGCCAGCTTCCAGAGATTCAGGGCACCTTCCGTGTACCCAAATCTTTACCAATTCGACCAGAACTAAAGAAAAAGGTTAGGCATCACATCTCCATAGATTTATGCCAGCTGACAGAGGGAGGCTACAGTACAGAAAAAGGTCAGTGCTAGGAAAATAAAAATAAAAGTCCTCGTCCTAGCCAAAAATAAATAAATAAATAAGGGAGATGAGGGGAGGGGAAAGCTACTAGAGCAGTGATCATTCGAACATCTACAGTTACGGCATGTTTACTTACCAAACTAAACTGTATTCATCATCAGATCACTGCTTCAATAGCCTTAGCTATATGGGTAGAATACTATGACTTATATTGACTGGGAGGGGGAAGAATGAGGGTCCAGGAGCCTTTTGAGAATGGTCCTAGCAAAGCCAGGTCTAGACATATAGAATGAGTCTACTTTCTTCTGCTTTCAGAGAAAAATGCTGCTGCTTCCAGAATACCTCTTAAAATCCAGCCTTTTCCAAAAGCCATAGATGAAGCCAGTGACCTAGAAGAGACCCTTCCCAGAACTGCTTTATTGCGATGGATATAACAAAAGATAATAGCATGAGACAACAATTTAGGGAGACTCTGCTTAGGCAAAGGCTGTCCTTTTATTCTTATCTTCATAAGAAATGAATAACTGATCAGTGTTTTTGGAAGTTTTGGATCTGTCAAGATAATATCTTACTTATCTATGGACATCCAGAGAATGGAGAATCCTTTAGATTTTTGATTCTCAAAAGAAGACAGGGAGACAGATAGTTTGGTTCAAAGTATACTCAGTCACCATTTTAGGCATAAAAAGAAGGATTATATTTAAGGGAACCCTATCTTTATGGAAAATGAGATAAGGTTGACCAACTATAAGAGTTTGTAACTCAGACAATCTTCTTGCAGAAGTCAAAACCATCAGTAAAATTGTTTTCATGTTAAGAACCTCATATTAGGTTGATGGACTGATTCAAGTAGAGCAGAAATTATTTTCTTCTAAAACAAAGTTAAGATCCCAAATAGGAGTCATCTGTTTAATATGAAGCTTGCTTTGCATTACCCCTTTCAAAAACATTTTAACATTAGCAATACAATGGAAGGTGAGGATCCATGGGTAGAAATGCTGAAATGGCTGAAAAATGAACCTTGATAGATGAATAAAAAGGCCAAAGGATCATAACTTACATAAGAAGTCTCATTCTACTATCTTAAGAAACAAGATTGTGAGTGGTTTTGGTACATCCACCTCACATCCAGGAGCCCTAAATACATCCAAAATTTGAGTCACAAGGCAACATTTACAAAAGCAAAATCAGACATGCAAAGAAAGTAGGTAACCCCAGCTTGAGAGTAACTAACAATCTGTACTTCTTTGTTTGTTCCCTAATCACAGCAATCAATTAAACTTTAGGCATTCAGTAAGAGTTAACAGCAGTCCAAAGTATATGCAATAGACTGCCCATACATGTCAAGCAGAGCACCTCCTTGGCCCTTGACGATTGGATGAGAGATAGGAAATTCACTCCAGGGATCACGTCAGTCACCTTGCTAGACAGGGTTCCAGAGAAATAAATATTGTGGGAAGAAATATCCAGGGAATTGTTATGGCCACGCTTGTATAGGCCCTAGGGCCAATAGCCTAGTACCAACCTATGAACCTATAAATGAATCAGATTTTCTTACTGAAAATTCTCAGTTTTATTCAGTTATGATAAGTATTGTAATCTTCAAACTGGACTTCATCAGATCATCTTTTGAAAAACAACAATTTTTATCTGTGGAAAATATATACTTACAGAAAACAACAAGGTGTGAAACCATACATAATGATGGGAAAAACATGGGTTTACTCATAATAGGCTAGCCACTTAGGATATTCAAGAACTAGTTAAAATGAAGAATTAGAATGAGCCTTAGTTGGCACCCTATAAAACAAGTTAATTCAAAACCTTGGTAGTGATTCTTTTCTTTATATAAGGAATATAAGCAGTAATACCCAACAATGTTCACAGGTAGTCCATAATAATATGGCACACTCTGTCCCAAAGGAAATAGTTAACAACCTAGCTGACACATTTTCTACAAATGGTAGCCTTTTTACAGTTCTAGCTATTTCACAGGTTCTTCAATTCCACCTATCCCTTTAATTAGTGTAGAACAATTTTTTTCTACCCTCTCAAATGCTAAGAACACTTCATTCATGGATCCTGATAATATACCACATTGCCTGATTTTCAGAGTCAAATATGGGCTATCTGAACCACTACTTAACCTCTTTAATCTAAGGTTCTCCACTGGTTATATTTTTGAAGCCTGGAAAGTAGTCATTGTAATGCCATTCCATAGGACAGTCCCAACCACAGACCTTAGTAACTACAGTCCTATCAGTTTCACTAGCCTCATATGTAAATCTGTGGAAAGCATTATCTCAGAACTCACTAATATGGGCATTGCAAAGCTCTTTACATTGCAAAGCTCTTAACATTGCATCCATAGCAATTCAACTTTATCAAAGAAAAGTCCTGCCTCTTTAACCTCATAAGTAACTGACACAGTCGGTAGTGGTTGTACAATGCATACAGTGTATGTGGACCTGGCCAAGGCCTTTGACAATATTCCCCATGCAGGAATTATTAACAGATTTGTAAATCTGAATATAAATCCTTATACTGTGCGATGGACAGCTTACTATTTACCTGACAGAACCCACGTGGATAGAGTTGCAGGCACCACTTCTGAAAGAAAAAAATGATCAGTGGTGAAACACAGGATTCAGTCTTGGGCCCTCTAGTAATTGCAATCTGTTTCTCAGACTTTCACACCAACACTGCTTGTATTTGATTAACTAAGTTTGCAGGCAACTGTAAATTGGCTCTTCAGTCTTACACTGAGTCACAATTGCTCCAACATGGGAAAGACCATGTTAACAATTAGTGCAAGGACAATGGCCTCAAATTAAATATGAAAAAATGTAGCATAGTTCATTTTGGTAAATAAAACATTTTACATACCATATAGGTGATACACTGCTCCAGTCAGACGTTGTCATAAGGGATCTAGGCACTCTTGTTGATAATTCCTTTTCTTTTGATCATCATGTCTCCACAGTAGTTTGGAAAGCCTTCTGTTTAGCCCACCTAATTTACAAAGGCATCTCCAATAGATCCAAAGTTGTCTTAATTCCTCTTTACTCGTATGTTATCAGGCTCATTATTGATTATAACGCATCTTTTGGCATGTATTTATCTAAACATATCACTCAGCTTGACAGACCTCTGAGATTCATAACCAAAAAGATCCGTGGCCTTACAAATCTTAGTTATTAGGACAAACTGGCATCAGTCTCTCTTTATTCAGTCTCCTATAGACTCCTCCATTGAGATTTGTGCTTAGCCTTTAGAGGCATGCTAGATCCAACCCTTTTTGATCTCCTTTTTATTCACCGAACAAATTTTACTACAAGTACCTGGTTAGCTAAACCGTCATCAATAGATAAATGAGACACATTGGTGTGACAGATTCATATCTCAGGATATCCCTCTCCTTTGGAACAAACGTTTGCTACATGTCAAAAGTAGCACCCTTGTCACCTTCAAGGCAAACTTAGATAACAGGATGGGCAGCCTTAAGCTCTCCTACCGTCTATCTTGTTTTGCCACCTTGAGGCTGGATGGAGCTTCTGAATGTTTTTTTGCAGTGGTCTTCAAACTGATTGCCTGATATTTACTGATGAATCGATAAACCTAAATATTATAGAACCAGAGAAATACTAGCCTTAAAAACATCCTGGTTCTTTTCTTGGCACAAGCTAGAAAATATTTTTCATTTCCTAACAGGCTTTCTTGCATCCTTTAATACTTGCTTTACATCCTCAGAAAATAGGTGTTCGAAAGTCTTTTGAAAATCTATAGTCCAGACAGTTAGTTGATGTCACTTCAAAATGGGGTGTGTCAAGCACCCTGTTGGGTGAGTAGGTCCAATCTGTGAGGAAGATTTTGGTAAATACCCCTGACCACTTCTAAATGAAGAGATAATCATTGTTGCATGGGCCAGAAGGGTGTCACAACAGAAATCTGTGGAGAGTCATTCTGAATCTTCAGAATGACCCTGGATATCACTTGGGAAAGCATACAGGAACAATACTGTCCAAGGAAAAATAATCCATCTGTTTTCCAGACCTTCTTGCATGGAGTCCTGGAGCAAAATTTTGTCAGTTGATTATTATAAATGGAGGCAAGTAGATGTATCTAAGGTGCTCTCCAAAGTTGGATCAACTTCTGGAGGACTCCCCTGGTTCTGTTTCTATTCATGAGTCTCTCCTGGTCCTGCTCAGCTTTTCTGCAACAACATTTTGCTCTGATGGAATGTAAAATGTCTGTAGAGTGAGATTATGTTGAAAAGTTATATATCAGGCTGCTATGGAGTAATTTATGATTTCTGCTGTTCATGTATGTACCACATTACCATGGTATTGTCTGTAACATGTGTAACAGTCCTGAGATCCATGGAGGATTGAGAGAGTTGAAAGAATTTATTGCTACCAACAGCCTTTATATGTTTATGTCTTTTGGTTTGTGATTTTTATTTTGAAGACCCTGCACCTTTACTCCTATAGACACCACTCCCCAAACAAAATCTGAGACATCTGTAGTTGGGAAAATGGTAGACCTGAATTCAGATAAAATTGGTCTCTTCAATCAAAGAAGTTCCATTTTCATAAATCCCAGAACAGAACCATATTGATTTTAGGTAGCACTGAATTTTTCTCATGTGGAGACTGGCTAGAAGAATCATGTGAATCATGGATGCCATGAATCCTAGCATCCTGAGAAATTCCCTTGCCGAGGTTTTCATTTTAGTAGAAGAAAACATAGGAATAGATCTATTATACAGATTTGCTTTTTGTAGACGTAAAGCTCTTTGAATTGTGGTCTCTACCAGACACACCAGGAAGACAATCTCATGAGAAGGAATCAAGAAAGACTTTTGGATCTTTTCCTGAAATCCCCATCTGCGAAGAAGATTCTTTACCCAAGTGACAGATTTCTCACACTTTGAAAAGACTCTGCAAAGATAAGCAAATCATCTAAATAAGGAAACGTGAATTCCTTGCAGTCTGTAGGCTAACACACTGTAGCTAGAGAGGCACTTTGTGAATAGCCTTGGAGCAGTGCATAACCCAAAGGGTAATGCAGATAGCAGAAAGTGTGATCCAGACAGAGAAAATATTAAGAAGTATTTGAAATCTGGCATTATAGGAAAAAGGCAAGTTAATGTTAGAGACAGTTGCCAATGAAGTGGGTTCTAAAGCAGTGGCTACTTCTCTGACACATGACAGAAATAAACTCCCAAGATACCCTGGGCAGCACACAGCTATTTCCACCACTAGAGCTCCAAGCAACTCACTGAACCTGATCGCTAATGGGGAGATATAGAGGGGAATAATACTGACAGCCCAGAAAAGATACACAAGCTCGAGCAGGCAGACAACTTTTTCAAGATTCAATGCAACTATAATGATGTGATTGACCAGCTACATGACAGCTCATTTACAATGGCACCCCTGGAAGGGAGAGGGAAGAAGCTAGACAAAATGGGAGCCTTGTCAAAACAATCTGCTAAAGAGAAAAATGCACTACAAGTGCTAATAGCCAGCAGAGACAGTAGAAAACTAGAACAACACAGCTGAAAACAAAAGTAAACCAAGCTGACAAAGAAGCCCATCTGACTAGTTAAGTGGATGCATTATTTCTGTCCAGGTTGACCCAGCTCTGCAGATCAGTGTGTGCAGAAGAACATTAATACTGTTAGTGGAAGTACTGAAAAGAAACAGAGAGAGGATGGACTACTTGTGGTAACTGCTCATTCTGCTGCCATTTTAATTTGTTACAACTTAACAGATGTGTTATCATTACTTAATAGGTTCATAGGCTCATAGGAGGTTACTAGGCTAATGGCCCTAGGGCCTTTATAAGCCTAGATGTGTAATAACCTGAGTACCCTTATTGACCATAGTTAGATGGTCATTGTGAGCAGAGTGATTCTGTGATCAGCCCCAACTGCCCCTGTCCATAAGGGATATAGGTGCTACCCTTGGGGTGAATTTACAGTCAACCATCCAGTTGTCAAGGTTACATTTGAATAGGGCCATTGGGGATCTCTGCTTCACTTGGAATGCGAGCTTATTCCACAAGAGTGTCAACCACAGGGAGATATGTATCTGTCTCTCCAGCATGTTCTGTTAATGTCACAGGCTAGGTTGAGATCCCTGCAGTGAGTTATTCTTGTCCCATTTGATTTGCAGATGTACAGCATTTCCATTAGGGCAGGGTCTGAGACTGCCCTGTAGGCCAGGCACAGGTTGCCTCTCAGCAGCCTGTATGATACAGAGTACAGTGACAGGGCTTTTAGTCTTTCCATATATGTCATGTTTTGGAGGCCCTGGATTCTCTTGGTTAGAAAACTCTGTGATATCTCCAGCTGCTGCAGTTGTCTGGTGGGCACATACAGATTAGTGGTCTGAGAAGTGTCGAGTAAAGCAGAGTTATAACCTCTCTGGCCTTGGATGTGATGCCCTTATTTATGAGATGCCAATGTAGAATGCTTTTCTTACCAATACGGACACACGTTGATCAAAGTTTAGATTGATATCAACCTGTGTTCCGAAGTCTCACATCACTGAGTTTGAGCTTAGAGGGGTGCTATCTATATCATGATTAGCAAGGGCTACTTCTTTACCAAAGGGGATAATGAGGCATTTTTTGTGTTAAGTTTTAGTCCATGAGTTTGGCACCAGTCATTTGTCTGTGTCAGCCCTTTCTGTAATATGTTAACATCAATGGGGGACTCTATGATTGCGTTAAATTTACAATTATCTTCAAACTCAGTAAGTCACAGGCCATCTACCTTCACCTGGACTTCAGAGAACTAGATTCCAAACAGTAGGGGGCCCAGCACAGATAATTGTTGTACCCCTCTGGTAACTGGTCTGCTGGTGGAAGTGGACTCCCAGCTTTGATAGTGTGTTCTGTTAGTGAGCCAGTTTGCTACCCATCTAGTAATGTATGGGTTAATCCCCAGCTGGGAGAGCTTATCTATGATACCTGAATGCGGGATTGTGTCATAGGCCTTGGCTAAATCAAGATAGGTGGTATGTACTGTTTTGCCCTCATCTAGGGCTTTGGTGACATTCTCAAAGATGTCCACTAGGTTTAATAAGCAAAATCTACCCTTGATGAAACCAAAGTGGGTTGGATCAAGGGTTTGAAGATTGCCTATGTTCTTGTGGATAAGGTCCATGAAAATTCTTTCCATGGCCTTGCAGATAAGGCTGGTTAGGCTTATAGGTCGATAGTTCCCAGGGTCAGCTGATGGACCCCCTTTGTGCAATGAGATTACTGTTGCTGTTCTCCACTCTGCCAGTTCTCAGGCTATGGTTAAAGAGTATGCTGAGTGGTTCCAGTAAGTATTGTTTTAGATTGTTTAGTAAGCAGCCTGGGATGTTATCTGGTCCAACAGAAGATATGCTTTTGGCCTTGGAGAGTGATTGTATGAGCTGTTCTTTGGAAATACTTGGTAGACAGCTAGTGTCAGGAATGCTTTGGGTATGTCTGGTGGGGACAGGGAGTGAAAGTATTACCATATCTGACAGCTAACAGGTTGGCAATTTCCTCAGTATCAGTGGAAGTGGTACTATCTACTATAAGTATGGCACACAGCTTAGCATTCCCTTTTAGGTTTTGGACATAGCTAAAGAATGCCATATGATTGTCTTTAGCTAAGGATGCTAATTTAGACTCATAGCTAGCCTTAGATGACTTAACAAGATATCTGATCTGTTTGTTCAAGCTCTGAAGGGTATCCTTCCTCTGTTGAGTACGTTCCCTCCTGTTCTTAGATATCAGTTTATTTCTCTTGTTGCATAGCTTATTTATGCTTACAGTCCACCAGGGTGCCTTGTTGTTTTGGGAAGACCTAGTTTTGTTCCAGTTCAGCACAGCCAATTCAATGTATATGTTTAAGTGGCTGTATAGAGCATTTCTACATTCCTCTGCACAGGAGTCATTGTTGGCTATGTTGGCAGGGGCTTTGGAACTTTTTATATCATGGCTTAGTAGGCAATAGTTTGCTTTGGAGCATTTTTTTTTTTACTCTTGTGGTGGTGTCATGTTTGATTGTTACTTCAAATGAGACAGATTTATGGTCTGACCTAACCAGGGAGGGCAAGATGGGGAAGTGCATTAGGTCCAGGATATTTGAGCCCCTTGTGGGACCAATGGTTCCAGGCCATTTGAATTAACAAAGTCCAGGAACCTCGTAGCAATCGTGTTTGTGGTCATGTAAGTTGTCCAATCGATGGAAGGATAGTTGAAATCTCCCATGACCAAAGTGTTTGGCTATATACTGAGTGACTCTAGCAAGTCCAGGTAGGCGGTGCGCTTCTCCTGGTTCATGGTTGGGGACATGTCGCTAGCGATGATGTGGAAGAGTATTTTACCTATAGTTAATTGGACCTGGAGTAGCTCAAGAGAGTCATACTGTTCCACCAGTCTGGAGGTGTATTTGGATTTAATGAAGATGGATACACCTCAGCCTCTCGTTCTTTCATGCTAGTTTTGGGGTCTGAACATGTGAAAGGTACTGTACCCTTGTACAGCTGGGGTGCTATCAATGGCCTTTAACCAAGTCTCAGTGACTGCACAAACTTCACCATCTTCCAAGATTAGGAGTTTTCCAGGGAGTGCAGTTTACTGTTGAAGGTCATAGCATTAAGCAGAATGACATTGAGTTGTCTTTACTGGATTTCTTTATGTCAGAAGTTTTGTTGTTTGGACATTGCCTAAACAGGCACTATGGGGAGGTAAGCATCTTTGCCAATATCAGAAAGCCTTGAGGAAACAGGCGAAGGCCATCTCTGGCAAAGAAGAGTTGACTGTCAACCATGTCTTCCCAGGCAGTCAGGTACTGGATCCCCCTGGAGTGACATCAGAATCTATGCCAGTTATTGAAATCAATAATTTTTTTGTCTGTATTGTGACATCATTCTAGATGAAGGTAGAATGCTGCTTAGGGCTAGGAACATACCTTCTTGAGACACATAATCTAAGAGTTTGGTTGTCTTTCTCTTCATATACTCCAGAGAATTACATCTCAAGTAATTCACACCAACAAGTACAATGACAGAGTCATAATGGTACTTGTTGCTATACGACTTGAGTGCGTGCATGATTTGATGGATCCTGGCACCTGACAAACAGCTGACCATGACCTTCTCCTTGTTCATCCTGGTGAGGGGGACATCTGTGTGTCTCACTATTGAGTCACCTATGACCAGAACATTAGGTTTTGAGGTGTTTTGCCTTAGGGCTTAATTGATGAGACACAGGTATGTGTGTTGTTATGAGTAGTAGTGGATTCTGTTTATGTACCAGTAAGATCTCTGACCTTTTGGTAGGCTCTTAGTGAGTACCTCCATGTATCTGGGTTTATTTGTCTTGACATTATCTTGTGCGAGACATGAGTGGTGTATACTTACAACCTGTAGTATGTCTTGTATATTGTTATGTGAGAGGACTTATTCTAATTTCATGGTACAGTTGCATCTTTCACATGCTGTGTTTGTTTGCTTTAGGAGCAAGTGGTTGTCAGTATACATGAGGCAATTAGTACATTGCCACAGGATGCCTATGCCAATCAAGTTGGCTGGAGAAATGGGTGTAAATTAGCCATCCATTATGGCAGGTATAAATTGTAGTAAGTAGTGGGGATGGGCTAGATGGACCAGGGTTTGCTTGTGGGACTAACAGAGGCAGCTATTCTGTGGAGGGATAAAGGCCGAAGACTGTGTCAGCACCTCAGAATGTGCATCTGAGTTCCTCACTAGGTAGCAATGCTCAACTGTGTTGTGCACAAAGAGACATTGGAGTTAAGGAGGTTTGTGTGGCAGATATCAAGAGAAAATCGTGTTTCTAAGGATTTGCGTCTATACACAACAGCATAAACCCCGCAGTGTGGTGTGCAGCTACGTACAAATGCTGGGCTTAAACACAACCAAAGTTAAACAGTTTTAACAGAAACTAACCAAAAGGAAAGCCCAAAACTGAGACTTTTTCTAGGAGTCCCAAACTCAGTTTGATCCTGGGCTACACATTTCTGCCACAAGGGTGCAGGAGGGCCCTCTTAATGTAGGGTGACTGGTTTTAGTGCTCAAGTAATACCAAACAGCCTAGATTCAACAAATCTGAATCTAGCCTATGCTATGAAATACAGAAGTACTAGAAATTCAAAGTATAGAAAAAAGCAGTCACGGCAGTAAAATCAGCAAAAAATGAGGCCCCTGTTAAGCAAAATACAGTTCAAAAAAGTGCAATGCAAGCTTAAAATATACTTATTTTTTGTTGAGCAAAGTGGATGCCTTGGATATAGTTCAGATTCACTCCAGATCTCTGGATCTCTGAATCTTTCTGGTTAATGCTAAATAATATTGCTAGCTTTATCTGCTAATGTTCAAGGGCTAACATCAAAGTTAAAGAGAAACTTTCTGAAACAGTTTATAAAGAAACATAAGCCAGACCTGATATATTTGCAGGAATTAAAGATTTCCAGGAGGAATAGAAGATGTTATTCCTTTTTGGGGAAGCCATGGATAGCTAGTTCATCTTGGCAATCAAAAGTGGCAGTTGCAATATATGGAGCTGAAAAGCTAGGGTGGACCATAAGAGATAAGTCAACAGACACAGAAGGGAGCTGAGTCATGACGAAAGTACACACAAAGAACAGGCCACTTGTGCTGGATAATGTTATGGTCCCAGTGCAGATGCCCAACAGTTTTATAACCTTCTTTGGCAAATTGCACTATTTCAACACCAAAATAGACCCTAAACCTATGGGAGGCGTTAATGAAACACTGGTTGCTATTATGGATAGGTCTTACCCAAGGACAGAACTACATAAGGAATCACAGATGATTCTCAACGAAGAGATAAAGAAACTTGGTACTTTGTGATGTAGCCAAATTAAGTGGGGATAATCTAATTATACCTTCTTTGCAGCAGGTAGTCGATTAGGAGTGGCTGCATTATTGACCAGTGTCAGCCAAGCTGTTACCAAGAATAAGAAAGGTACAGTGAACAATGCTCCTGGACAGATCACACAGCAGTAGGGTTAAGGTCTGATTTTAAAAAAGGGTGTGGATCAGAAACCTACAACTTGGAGGCTTGGCCTTTTCATTTTTCAGGATGAAAAATGAAAACTTAGACACTAGGGGAGCTAAACAAATATACCAGTTTAAATCCACCAGCTAATATGCCCTCATTTACCTGGTGGGAATCCTGTAAAGAGGAGCAACAATCCATATGAACAGCTGCAAAGACCAAAATGTTAGCGGAGCTAGATTCAAGACCTTTAGCATTGGAGAGCCTAGGTTATCAAACTTGGGATTAGTGTAAAAAGTCAAAGTTTAGAGGCAAGGTGAGTATAAAATCCTATAAAATAGCCAAGCTAGAGCTAGCCAAGGTCATAAAGGAAAAAGCTGAGTTATATGTTACAAGAGCATCACTGCAAGTATGGATATAAGGTAACAAACCAGATAAACTGGTTGCTTACAAGCTAAAGCAAAGAATAAAGCAGCACATTTTGGCCATTAGTAAGGAAGACCAGGTCATCACAGTATATTTGAGTCCCAGACAGTATGGGGATAGGGAGAAGATAGTGAATGAGTGATTAGTTTAAATTCGTCTGAAGCAGCTCTAGTTCCCCTAAATCAGCTTTGATTCCCCTAAAGCAGCTTTCTCTATGCATGAAGCAGCCAAGCTGTGAGAAGCGATTACTCTTGTAGAAGTAGACAAGGCTATAAAATCTATGCCCTCAGGTAAAGCACCTAGGGCCATTAACCCGGCCTTTGAAGCATGTGCATAATAAAATGTGGCACACTGAAATCCCCTCATTTTCTATGCATCATTCAAGAGTCATTGTAATTACCAAACCAGGGAAGGACTCTATCATAATGGCTAGTTACACACCCATTTCTCTTTTAAACTTTGATGCAAAGATGTATGCAATGATTTTGGCTCACTATCTTAGGCGACTTATCTCTAACTTAGCAAGATCCTCACAAGCTGGGTTTGTGCAAAGGCAGAATGAGTACAAACCTCCTGAGAGTTACTGTTGTGATGTTACATGTACAGGGCATGAGAGATACACCAGCCTTTTCCATACTGGCAGGTTTTGAGAAAGCTTTTGACTTGGTTTACTGGTATTTTATATGGTGTGTTCAAAGCAGGATGAACTTTTCAGCAGAATTTATACGGGGACCCCAGGCAATATATTATGTACCCAAAGCAAGACCACCCTGAAAGGAACAACTCAGGTATGCCCCCATCCCCATTCGTATTCCTATTGGTAATTGATTCCTTTAGAGATAAAATGGTTGGTGCAACAAACTACCATGGCTATTAAGTAGTAGAGGAAGATTCCTGGGTAAAGGTGTTTCTAGATAATTGCTTACTCCTCACTTAAAGGCTAGAAGGAGATGCCAAGCTAGTTCAGGAGGTCTTTGACCACTTAAAGTTTCTGTGCTGCAGGTTAACACAACAAAGACAGAAATTTACTCTGTGAATCTGGCAGCCAAAGAAGAGTCTGTCAAGGGGCAGCCATCTTTTATTTAAACTGTGTAGACCCCCCCATAATAACATTAACAAAATAATGCTTTTTTATACATTGATATATGAAACTGACAATGGTCTTGTAGTATAAAGTACATATGCAGCAGAAAAAAATCAGGTGAGATTGGCAAAAAAAAAAAAATCACAGCAGATAATAACAACACAGATGTGCAATATAGGAAAGTCTGATCATATGGTTCATTTTGTGCCTCGTGGTTTGGTAGCTTGGAGAACTTAACTATATAGTATAATATGCAATCTGGAGTAAAGAAATGGAGAATAGAGTAAATAACATCTTTTTGTAACTTTCTGTTCAGTTTTATTAACGAATAGAGAAAGGTGGAGTGAGGATGAGTCATATGAGAAAACAGAGTGAAAAGTAAGACATTTTGATGGTGAGGAAGAGTTTGAGAGAATGTTTTCATTTAAGATAGTGTGATAGTGGATAGGTACAAATAAGAAAAAATAATAATAGAAATGCGTATGCGTGACATAGTAGTAAGTTATAGAGACCATTTTATGAGAGAGATACAAATACTTATATTAGTTCATAGTTACCCTGGGCTGTTACATGAGCAGAGCCATGAGTCTGATAAGTGTTGTTTGAGTAGTTTTTTAAATTGGTTTAAGTTGCGGGTGCTTCTAATAGATTGAGGTAGCAGATTCAAAGATTTAGCAACATGGCAGGAATATAGACAGTCCCCTGCAGTTTTTTTTTTACATTTAATGACTTGCAATAGTGATTTGTTTGCTGAGTGAAGTTTCCTTATGTTAGAGTATGGCTGAAGCACATTTAGAAGCGTTGGAGTTTTCTCAGACTGATACAGAATTTTGTGGGCCATGGTTAACTGGTTATAAGTTGGTAGTTGTGTTAGTTCTAGCCAGGTAAATTTTTTAGAGTGAGACAGTGGTGTGTCCTCTGTGAAGAGTCTGTGGCAAACTTTGCTATTTTGTTGTTGCATGTTTCTAATTTGTCTAAGTCTGTTTTTTTAACATTGATAAGAATCAGTGTGGCATAGATTAGAGTAGACAGAAGGTGGGTTCTGGTGGTAGCTATTCCGGAGGTATCTGTTAGGGATGTTTTGTTTCTATAAAGGGTTCCTATTTTTTGTGTATTTTCTTAATTGTTTGTGATATGTGTAAGTCAAATCACAGTTTATTACCAGTTGAAACTCTTAGTAGTTTTTTGGAAGTCTTGGAATAATTTTTGTATTGTTAGAAGCAGTGATATAAAAGATGGGTCGGGGGTATAAGGTCAGGCAGGATGAAAAAGTATTATTTTGGTTTTGTTGAGGTTAATTATGAGTTGAAAATTAGATAGCCATTTTTTAATTTCAGTGAATGATTTTTGAGTTATATCTTGTAGCTGTTGTAAGTTAGGTGCTGCACATATAAGAGTGGAATCATCAGTGTATTGTATTGTGGAAGCTAGTGGGGTGACAGTATTAAGGTCATTGATAAAAATACTGAAAACAAGGGGACCAAGAAGGGAATTTTGTGGGTCTCATAATGTGATAAGGAGTGGGGGAGAGGTCTTAAAGCCACTTCACCACCTGCTATCTGCCTGTTAGGTAACATTGGAACCAGGAGAGAGGGGTAAGGCTGAGCTTGAGGTGTGAGATAACTGTTAAGAGTTTGTGGTAGAACACCATATCAAAGGCTTTAGACATATCAAGAAATACAGGTGAAACTATTTTCCCTTCATTTCTGTATTGGTTTATGGTGTTGATAAAGCTGAGAAGTGCTGTAATGGTACTATGGTAAGGTCTGAAACCATGTTGGGATTTGGTCAGTAAGTTATTATTAGTGAGATAATGGAGAGGTTGAGAATGAATGCACCTTTCTAAGAGTTCAGATAGTTGGGAAAGAATTGCAATGTGTCTACTGTTTGTAGGTTTGGTTGATTTTCCACCTTTATTTAGGGGTATAATGTATGAGATTTTGTAGCTTAGTGGGATATATTGTTCAGCAATTTTTAGATATTCAGATGGTAAAATATCTGCAACTATTGTGGCAGGTTTAAGTATTCTTAGTAGTGTTTCTATGGTTTTGGTGAGGATGGGTCAGAATGAGAAAGTCTCACTGTTATTGCTGGTTGTCTTGGTGATGGTGATGGGTATTATTGCTTGTTTTGGGTTAGTGATAGAATAGTACTAACTTGTTAAGTCAGTTAGAGCAATACTTTTAATCAAAACAAAGTATAACATGCCATACTAAGAACAATTGATCAATAATGCATCAGTCAACAAGCAACAATTGAATTAACCAGTACTAAATGTGATGACTGTTGAAATTGGTATAGCACAATACATCCATTACTACTACCATATGGATAAAATAAAATACTTTATAAACAATTCATAGCTAATAAATAATTCATTCCAAATAAGCTTGTACTTGTAACCATAGATTTGTCACAGCAACAGAATTCTTTTTCCATGCCACATCTGCTTCAGTACTATGAGGAGCCCTATTTGGACAGCAAGGTGAATCAGGTGTGGACAACCACCTAGCATATCTAATTACAAAATAATGCCATCCTGCTTTAGAAATATGCTGAGGGCATTTCCACACTGAGGGAATGTAAAGTCTTGAAATAAGGACAACTAAGATTGACCAGATCCTTAGTTTGTCTGGTAACTTACCGAAAATGTTAGACTGGAAACTGAGACGGTCCTCTGTCGGGGAAAAGTAAATAGCCTCAGTTCTTTCACAGAGTTAGATAATTTACACCAAACTTTATCTGCTCTTGGGCAGTGAATGAACATGTACAGGATTCCTGGGCTAGTCATTCCACCCCACTCCCACATGTTATCTGTATCCCATAACTGCTTCCTGACATGTTATTGTATGTCCAGTGTTATAGCCAAAGCAAGCAAAAAGATTCCAATTCTTTCTCAAAATCCTAAAAATGTGGACATGGCCAACCATATACATAGTAATAAAGGAGTGGGAAAAATCATTATTTGTATTCCCTCTGTTATTTATAAAAAAAACAATTTATCATCCTCCTTAATTCTAATTAATGGCACATATTGGCTATTCAAACTATTCTGATTTACTTCCAAACAAATATTTTGCACCAAAGCAAGGGGGCAGCCCTGGGATACAAATATGTCAGCTAAAACCTTGGCCTTCAACTGGAATGTATCATCTTCCATAACCATTCTGGTTAACAACACAAATTGTCCCCTAACAACCCCCCTCTTTTGGTACTCAGGATGTCTACTGTTGCAATGTAAAAGACTATTTGAATGAGTAGACTTTCTGTGTATATTACTAACGAGTCTCTTATTAGGAATGTCCTTTAAAACATGCACATCCAAACAGGTGATGTCAGAGTAACTACTTGCTGAGGTAAAGCTAAATAAAGACATTGTTCGAATTATATACTAAACAAAAGAATTAAATTCTACCATAGACCTGTTCCAAGCAATGAATATATCATCCAAAAACGAATATACAATTCCCAGGGTGGTGGATTAAACATATTTCTTCTCCCACTGTAACATAATTATATTAACAAAAATGGGGGCACATGCTGCCCCATAGCTACACCCTTCTTTTGCAAAAAAGAATGACCTCCAATATAAACAAAGTTGTTTTTTAACACAAGTTCCATTAAATTATCTAATGTGTTAATCTTATTGTTTGTTAAATTAATGGATTCCACTAGAAAATCATGGAACCAACTCAGTACAATATCATGTGGTATCACATTGAAAAGGTTTACCACGTTCACTGTGCAAGAAATTAAATAATTTCTAAGTATCACCTTTCTGAGTTTACGAAGAAAATTCCAGAATTCCCTACAGATATACATATAATTATCCAAAACTTTTTTGAGCTTTAAATCAATAAATATAGAAAAGGGGTGTGTTTGGACCTAGATACATTCACAATGGGTCTCATAGGGGGATCCCTTATATTTTTGTGAATCTTGGGGACCAAATATGTATGGTATAATAGTAAACCTAGCATCCAAAAATACTATTCATCTTGAGATATTTAACCCTGGTCTACCATATCCTTCAGTAGCCAATCAATTTTAACATATGAGATATGAACAAAATCTAAAGGCGTTTCCTCATAAAAATTATCAAAAAGCATTAAGGGCATAGAGGCGGGGGGGGGGGGTTGAATATACTACTTCTATTAAAAACCCTACAAAACATGTTCACAATTCTATTCCTAAATATCATTTTTAAATTTAACTTCTTTAAAAAACTTTCAAACCTATAGTCATCAATTTTAGATCTCATAGCAGGAACAAATGTAAACCCTTTATTCAATAAATCAGCAACCTCCGTATCATACATATTTTCAGTGTAATTATAGATCAAAAAGTCACCTTTGACATTTAATACAATGTTTGGACTAAAATCATCCTCTGCTGGTAATTCCAGTTCCTCTGACACAAGGATATCCATTAATTCCTTGTCCAGTGATAATCCCTCCTGTGTTGTTTTCAGTGAAATCCGTTATCACACCTAGACTGATCCTACTGCATTTGCTGGTTGTTCCAGTGTTTTTTTATCCTTTCCAAGCATCTGGGGAGGTTCTGGTATAAAGGGATGGAATTCTCATCTATAATATCACCATTACTGCATGTTTCATTGGTAGTTAAGCCCTCATTATATAAGGCACGTGACGCATTAAGCTTAGGATAGGCTAAGTCTTTTGTGTATTCAATTTTGTCCTGTTCAAATTTTCTCTCCTTTCTGGCTTTTATAGCCATAACAGTTTTATCAATTGTACAAAATATGTTGTTTTACCTATCATTGTGACTATCAAATAATAAGTCATTAGTTATGACTCCTTCCAAAGTCATAGCCTCTTCTGTGAGTGCATCAATTGCTCTTCGGTTGTGCTTGATAAGCACCTCATGCAAGTCACACCCCTGCTGATCAAATAAGTCCAACAGCATGTAAAGCAGAATTAAGAGTCAAACCATTAGGGAATTTCCAATGATGGAGCTCTTTTTTGACTCTATGAACTTTTATGCTTTCCCTGAAATAGTTATTTTCAATTTGTAGCTTCCTAATTTTCAGAAGCTTACTTTGCAATAAGTCAATTGACTGCTGTAAGTGCCATACTCTCTTGAAGCAGCACAGTTAAATTGCAAACTTTGATTTAACCAGGCATTAATATTCAGGTTGCTCTCAATATTATAACTGTCCTGCTCATTAATTATCCTCAGTGGGACCACAAACTCATTATCTGGTGGATTAGATATCAAATTTCCAGAAGTCACTTGACCCGAAGGGATAGATGGAGGTTGAGACACCGAAACATTGTCCAAACAAGAACGAGCTGCCAACAAGGAAACCTGCTGAGTGAATTGTTGCACAAGTTGGGTTAGTAATCCAGTATTTGCTGCTAGCTCATCTGCTGAGCAGGGCAGTTGAGAACCAGGTCCAGAACCCACAAAAGGAAAAGACATAATCACTAACCAAGAACCAAAATGATAAAACCACAAAAAATGCACCAAGCACAGACTGGAACACTTGAAAAACTCACGGCAGTGTTAAAAGATATCAAAACAAAACAACACCACAAACTGTAGAAAAAGACAAAAATGCAGGACAAAGTCACCTCAAACACCCAGCAATCTTCAGCTATTCAGCTATTTAATAAAAAATGATGATAAAAAACACAGTGCCACACTGAAAATGTTGTTAAATGCTTTTCGTCTGGTTCAATGACCAAACTTCTTCAGACAAATAACAGCAGGTACAACCTAAGTTATATACAAGAATGAATACACTTTCCTCCACCCCCTAATTATTCAATTTTTCAATAAGTTAACAATTAATCATTAAAAAAGTCTCAACTCCTAAGCAAACTAAAATACAACCATTAAAAACTACCGAATCATCCTACAATATATACTATCATTACTCTCCAAATGTACAGTCCTAAAATATTATGCATGTAATTTTCCTTGATATGAAAAATAAAATATAATACATGTGAGTTAGAGTTAAGTATTTATAGTTCTACCATCAACACTAAATAACCTTACATTCATTCTAAAAGTTAAGCATCAAAAATTTTTTTTAAATGTTTTAATAATTTAATAAACCATATATTTGATCAACTACTATATTGGAAAAACTTGTGAGCATCAAATACCAACCATAAACATAATACAAGGCAACTTGTCACAATAGAATTAGCCTATGTAAATTAGTTATCTATTCAAACTTTTAAGTTTTAGTAAGCAGTGGATAGAGCAACTGTCATTTATACCTGGGAAATGGCAAGCATCTAAACCAATCTGCCGCATTAATTCTCTTTTTTCCAGTAACAAAGATCTCAGACCTCCCCTTATTTCACCAGTTACATGGTCTATTACTCTAAACATAAAGCTATGTGTGGGGTTGGTTTTAATGTGAGCCACTAAAGCATTCTAAACCTTGCCTTTTTTAATGTAGTATAGATGTTCATACACCTTCTCATGCAGTCTACGATCAGTTTTTCCTACGTAGAATGCAGGGCATAGTTTACACTGAGCAAGATACACTACATAACCTGAATTGCAATTATACTTGCCTGATAGAGTCTTATAACTACTATCCGTGATGTTAAATAAATACCCTATACTCATATGTCTGCAAAAGTTGCATGATTCACATTTACTCATCCCCAGGTTCTTAATAACTTTATGTTGTCTCATTTCTATAAAATTTCTCAAACTCATACCCCTCTAAAGCATTAATGGGCATAAACCCAACAATGTACGTAATTCCAAATTGTTGTTTAACAAGTCCCAGTTCTTCCTTATGATTGAAATAATGTGGCCACTCTCGGGGCTATAGGTTAGGGTAAATGGCACTGATAAACTATTACCCTTCTGAACACTGATCATCTAATTCCCTGTTGACTGAGTACTCTAGTGTAAATAGATGGAACAGTTTTAATTAAGATTCATTTTAATGCCACCAGTAGAGGACGACTTTGGTCTGAACATTGTATTAAATGTCAAAGGTGACTTTTTGATCTATAATTACACTGAAAATATGTATGATATGGAGGTTGCTGATTTATTGAATAAAGGTATTACATTTGTTCCTGTTATGAGATCTAAATATGATGACTATAGATATGAAAGTTTTTTTAAGGAAGTTAAATTTAAAAATGATATTTAAGAATAGAAATGTGGACATAGTTTGTAGGGTTTTTAATAGAAGTAGTATATTCACACACACACCCCCATTGGTATGCCCTTAATTCTTTTTGATAAATTATGTGAGTTTGAATTCAGGACTTTGTTGCAGACTAGGTCTGTTAAGTGGATGAATAACCTTTCAGACGCTGAACTTGAACTGCTAAAAAAATTGAGTTGTGACAAAAAATAAGGGTTATGAGACCTGATAAGGGTGGGGGGGGGGGTTGTGATTATGAATAATGTTGGCTATTTAAATACGATGTAGGAGTTTCTTTTTGACTGTAATTTTTATGAGGTAATGTCTTTGAATTTTCGCCTCACAGCAAGAGGTTCTCCGGTTCGATTCTCGGCTGAAGTGCCTTCTGTGCAGAGTCTGCATGTCCTCCCTGTGGTCGTGTGGGTGTCCTCCCACATCCCAAAGACATGCTGTAGGTGGATTGGACACTCTAAATTGGCCCTAGGTGTGAGTGCGTGTGTGTGTGCCTTATGTGGAAGGTTGGGTGCCAGGTTGGCAACTCAACACTGTAAAACTCTACTGCCAATCATGAGCGGACAGGTGATACACTGTGGCGACCCCTAACCCTAAAGCTGAAACAAGAAGAAGAATGTCTTTGAATTTTGTTCATATCTCATATGCTAAAAGTGACTGGTTATTGAAGGACCAGGGACAAATATCTCAGGATGAATGTTATTTTTTTGATGCTAAGTATCCTATGATACCATCTATTTGTTGGTCTCCCCAAGATTCACAAAAATACAAGGGATCCCCTATGAGACCCATTGTAAATGTATCTATGCCCAAAACACACCTCCTTGCTAAATTTATTGATTTAAAGCTAAAAAAAATGTTTTGGATAATTATGTGCCTATCTGTAGGGACTCCTGGGGTTTTCTTGGTAAACTCAGAAAGGTGAGAGTTAGGGATGATTTAATTTCCTGCACAGTGGATGTGGTAAACCTTTTCAATGTGATACCATTTGATATTGGGCTGAGTTGGTTCCATAATTTTCTAGTGGAGTCCACTAATTTAACAAACAATGAGATTAACACATTGGATAATTTAATGGGACTTGTGTTAAAAAACAACTTTGTTTATAAGGGGCGGGGGCATTATTTTTTACAAAAGAAGGGTGTAGCTATAGGGGCAGCATGTTCCCCCATTTTTGCTAATATAATTATGTTACAGTGGGAGAAGAAATATGTATTTAATATGTTTAACCCACCACCCTGGGAATTGCATATTCATTTTTTGGATGATATATTCATTGCTTGGAACAGGTCTATAGTAGAATATAATTCTTTTGTTGAGTATTTAAATCAAACAATGTCTTTTTAGGTTCACCTCAGCATGTAGTTACTCTGACATCACCTATTTGGATGTAGATGTTTTAAAGGACATTCCTAATAAGAGACTGGTTAGTAATATACACAGAAAGTCTACTCATTCAAATAGTCTTTTGCATTGCAACAGTAGACATCCTGAGTACCAAAAGAGGGGGGTTGTTAAGGGACAATTTGTGTGGTTAACCAGAATGGTTACAGAAGATGATACATTCCAGTTGAAGGCCAAGGTTTTAACTGACATATTTGTATCCTGGGGCGACCCCCTTGCTTTGGTGCAAAATATTTGATTGGAAGTAAATCAGAAAAGGTCGAATAGCCAATATTTGCCATTAATTAAAATTAAGTAGGATGATACATTGTTTTTTTATAAATAGCAGAGGGAATACAAATAATGATTTTTCCCACTCCTTTATTACTATGTATATGGTTGGCCATGCCCACATTTTTAGGATTTTGAGAAAGAATTGGAATCTTTTTACTTGCTTTGGCTATAACACTGGACATACAATAACATGTCAGGAAGCAGTTATGGGATAAAGATAACATGTGGGAGTGGGGTGGAGTAACTAGACCAGGAATCCTGTACATGTTCATTCACTGCCCAAGAACAGATAAAGTTCAATGTAAATTATCTAAACTCTTTGAAAGAAATGAGACTATTTACTTTCCCTCAACAGAGGACTGTCTCATTTTCCAGTCTAACATTTTCAGTAAGTTACCAGACAAACTAAGGATCTGGTCAATCTTAGTTGTCCTTATTTCCAGACTTTACATTCCCTCAGTGTGGAAATGCCCTCAGCATATTTCAAAAGCAGAATGGCATTCTTTTGTAATTAGATATGCTAGGTGGTTGTCCACACCTGATTCACTTTGCTGTCCAAATTGGGCTCCTCATAGTACTGAAGCAGATGTGGCATGGAAAAAGAATTCTGTTGCTGTGACAAATCTATGGTTACAAGTACAAGCTTGTTTGGAATGAATTATTTATTAGCTATGAATTGTTTATAAAGTATTTTATTTATCCATATGGTAGTAACAATGGATGTATTGTGCTATACCAATTTCAACAGTTATCACAGTTAGAACTGGTTAATTTAATTGTTGCTTGTTGACTGAAGCATTATTGATCAATTGTTCTTAGTATGGCATGTTATATTTTGTTTTGAATAAAAAACATTGGCTCTAACTGATTTAAAAAGTTAGTACTATTTGATTACTAACCAAAAACAACCAACAATACCCAGCACCATCACTCAAGACAACCAACAATAACTGAAACATTTTCATTCTGACCCATCCCCACCAAAACCATAGAAACACTGGTAAGAAAACTTAAACCTAGCACAATAGCAGCAGATAATTTATCATCTGAATATTTAAAATTGCTGAACAATATGTCCTACTAATCAGGAAAACTTAAACTACCTAAATAAAGGTGTAAAATCAACTGAACCTAAAAACTGTAGACCCATCGCAGTTCTGTCCCCACTATCTAAACTTCTCCATTATCTCACTAACAGTAACTTACTGACCAAACCCCAACATGGTTTCAAACCCTACCATAGTACCATTACAGCACTTCTCAGCGTTACCAACACCATAAACCAATGCAGAAATGAAGGGAAAATAGTTTCACCTGTATTTCTCAATTTGTCTAAAGTCTTTGATATGGTGTTCTACCATAAACTCTTAACAGTTATCTCAAACCTCAAGCTCAGCCTTACCATTCTCTCCTGGTTCCAAAGTTTCATAACAGGCAGACAGTAGGTGGTGAAGTGGCTGCAAGACCTCTCCCCCCTACTCCTTCTGTTTTCAATATTTTTATCAATGACCTTAATATTGCCACCCCACTAGCTTCCACAATGCAATACACAAATGATTCCACTCTTATATGTGCAGCACTTAACTTACAACAGCTCCAAGATATAACTCAAATGTCATTCACTCAAATTGAAACATGGCTATTTAACTGTCAACTCATAATTAACCTCAGCAAAACCGAACTGATACTTTTTCATCTGACCTGACCCTTAGACCCCCCCCCCCCAATCATCTTTTATAAAACTTCTTCTAACAATACAAAAATTACCTCTGACACTTCCACAAAAACTGCTTGGAGTTACTTTGATAATAAACTGAGATTTGACTTATACATATCATAAACAAGTAAGAAATACACAAAAAATGGGAACTCTTTTTAGAAACAAAAAATTCCTAACAGATGCCTCCAAAATATGTACCGCTAGAACCCATCTACTGTCTTCTCTACTCTGTCCCTCACCGATTCTTGCCAACCTTAAAAAAACAGACTTAGACAAATTAGAAACATGCTATAATAAAATGCAAAATTTGCCACAGACTCTTCACAGAGGACACACCACTGTCTCACTCTAAAAACCTCACCTGGCTAGAACTACCACAACTACCAACTTATAACCAGTTAACCATGGCCCACATAATTCTGTATCAGTCTGAAAAATCTCCAACTCTTCTAAATGTGCTTCAGCCATACTCTAACATAAGGAAACTTTACTCAGCAAACAAATCACTATTACAAGTCATTAAATTAAAAAAAAAGACTGCAGGGGACTGTCTATATTCCTGCCATGTTACTAAATCTTGGAATATGCTACCTTAATCTATTAGAAGCAATGTCCTAACCCAATTTAAAAAACTACTCAAACAACACTTATCAGTCTCATGGCTCTGCTCATGTAACAGCCCAAGTAACTATGAACTAATATAAGTATTTCTCTCTCATAAAATGGTCTCTATATCTTACTACTATGTCAAACGTAAACATTTCTATTATTATTTTTCTTATTTGCACCTATCCACTATCACAAAATCTTAAACAAAAACATCCTCTCAAACTCATCCTCACCATCAAAATGTCTTACTTTTCACTCTATTTTCTCATCCCAACCTTCCTCCCTTCCTCACTCCACCTTTTTTTCATTAATAAAATTGAACAGAACGTGTTACAAAATATGTTATTTACTCTAGTCTCCATTTCATTACTCCAGATTGTATATTATACTGCATAGTTAAGTTCTGTAAGCTACCAAAGACCAATCAAACCACGAGGCACAAAAAGAACCATATGATCAGACTTTCCTGTATTGTTATCATCTGCTGTGATTTTTTTTTGCCAATCTCACCTGATTTTTTTCTGCTGCATATGTACTTTATACTACAAGATCACTGTCTACTTCATATATCAATGTATAAAAAAGCATGATTATGTTAATGTTATTAGTATGTACTGTCAGTATGCAAAGCTTTTCTCCCTGGGCCTCTGCTAAAAATGGGTTCTCCCAATCAGATTCTTCCAGTAAACAAGTATAAAATAAAATTAAATAAATAAATAAAGCCACAGGTTTTGTATCAAGATGTATTTTTGAGCAATAAGACATGAATCTCTAATGTCAGCTGTTATTGGATGATTGTAATCCTCAGTGATTTGCCAGAAAATCAAAAGTTTCACAAGGGACTGGGTAAAAATCCAAGACAAAATCCCAGGCATTCTGCAAAATTCTGGGACAGTTCAGTGGTACAATAGGTTGAAACAAAGTGCTTTTCTCGGACTAAGCAAAATAGCTTTTAAGAAATGTTAAGACACTTTGTTCTGCCACACTTTCTTTTTTTAAGTATGGCATAGTGAAGTTCTAAAATCTTTGAAAAGCTGTTTTTGCTGTCCTTTGCTGTTCAGAACTGTGCGCTGTTAGTCCCTACCACGAGACCCAATTTAACAGAATTGATTTGTCCTTAACAAGGCTTTGTTAAATATCCATAACTACTATTAAGATTGGGTCTTTGCACCAGAGGAGCACTTATGTTTATCTTTTTCCAGATTTCACAGTATAATCATGGCACTCCATGCACTACAAATAATTTATCTGACAGAACTGATGCAGACAGAGTTTATAGTCACTTGGAAAATCAGTCATTGCAATAGAAGAAAAAGATAATAAAAGAAAATTAAATGCAACAGAGGATCATCTGTTACTAAACAAACTAATAACGGAGAGCTGTAAAAAAGAGGCAGAAACTTTGTATGCGTTAGAAAGATTTAAAAAATACAAATAGCATTTGACCACATTCCACATTCCTGGATTATGGAATGCTTACTTATGTATAAAATATACCTTATATGTATAAATTATATAGACATCACTATGAAGCAGTGAACAAAAACACTTTACAAATTAGTTGTAATAAAGGAAAATTATTATCACAGTGATAAAAATCCAAAGAGGGATACTCCAAGTTGACTCTGTCACTACTGCTATTTTGCTTTGCCCTTAAGCCATTAAGCCTTTTAGTTAATGGACTAGAATATGGTTACAGCTTGACTTTACAAAAACAGCCTTGCCCACTGAGATCTTATTTACTATTTGTTGATCATTTAAAACTGTATTGCTTGTCAGACAAACACAGATAAAACTTTTTCTTGTTAGTTAAGATTATTGTTTTAGATAACTGTACAAAAACAAAATTTATAGTGGTAAAGTTGAAGCAACATGAAACTGTCAACTTGGGAGAGGAAAGATACATAAAATAACTTGAACAAGAGGGAGTAAATACATATCAGGGTCAAGGGTCACCAACAGAGCATGAACAAATGAGAACGGCTTAGTAGGTAGTACTGAGAAGACTATAACAAGAATTGAAAATGGACTTAACATGGAGCAGTAAAGTGCAAGCCATCTATCACAAGCCATCTATCAGCTTACTCTTTTTGTTTTATCTTACACGTTTGGTATGATTGACTAGCTCCGAAAAAAAATATTGTACCATTTGGAGAGGAAAACAAGAAAATCATGTCATGCATATCAAATTTTATATAAGAAAACAGTCCATGTCACAATTATATCATCCTAAGTCTGAAGGAAGTACAGGATACTCTGAAATTGACTGTGTATACAGGTCTTCAATTGTGGGACTGCATACATATTTGTTGACATTTTCAGTTCCAAGTCTACTGAAAGTTCTAAACCATGAAGAAAAGAAGTCAAAGATAAAAAAAGTCTAAGACAACATCAGTGCTGAGATTAGCAGAACTATTTTAGAAATATGCAGGTATGGAAATCCAGCCAGAAGTAAACAAACCTGGTGGCATCAGAAAGTGACTAAAGAGAGAGAGAAAGACTATAAATAACATGAACAGAAGAGAAGGAAAGAAAAGTGGAAAGCTCTCAGTTAACATGCAAAACATAAATAATGCATGAAAAAACACGTTGTTCAGGATTTGATGTGAGTGGTTAAGGGGAGTTGAATTGAAATCAAAAGATGAATGCTTAATGACTGCAGCTCAAGACAGTGGGTCACATACATAGTAGTATACAAAATCTGTAGGAAAAGTGGAAGATGCAGGCAAATATAGGTTTTGCATTACAAATCTAGGAATACTTGTACATCTTGCTGCTGGTTCAGATATACTTATGGCTGATAGTTTTTAAATTGAACGGCAAAATAATGTGGCAACATTGTTACACTAGGGATGGAGCAAATACTATAACATATAAGTAGCTGACTAACACTGGAAACACAAACCATAAATAATTAATGAAAATAAAGAAGTTCTGATCACATGGCATCATCTGTTCCCAACATTCAAAAATCAGAAGCAAGAAAACCACATATTTTAGGTGGAAAAGGAAAAAGAAGCATTGAAATAGCAATGCCTACCAATTATAATGTCTTGATTACTTAGAGACCTAAAGTTAAAAGTAACAAGATATGCAAACTAAATCTAGAGCAACGTAGTATAAAATCACAAAGCAGGAGCAAGAGCTGAAGGTGCAAAAGGGTTAATAATAAAAACATTCAAGCATACCTAAATATGCTGCAAGTACAGACGAGTTCATATAAACCGCAGAAGGTGGCAATTCTTGGGATTTTGTTGATGCTGGGTACTATTTTTTTGCTGCATCAAGGACTGAAGCAATACTAATTTCATGAAATGTAATCATACCCTGACTTAGGCATACTATTCAGTCCTGTTGATGTATTAGATGCCATAAATATTTGAAGAAACTTAAAAAGCACAAAGAGATCCCCTTTGAGAAGTCTATCAAAACCCAATACATATAAACTTTTTGGTTTAAAATTATCCAGAAGAAGTAAACCAAACTTTGTAAGCAAACGTGCCTAATTTTAGTAGGCAGCTGTCCTGTGTACCTTCCATGGGGTACGTTTCACTGTTCCTCACCTTCCTTTAGTTAAGTATACTAAAGCAATGGTCACACAGTGGTTGGAAAAGACGAACACCCTGTAGCTGTGAAAACAGTATCCTCACCAATTCCAATGTCTTATCTGAAGAAAACAGTGCATTATACATTTGGGAGATAGCAATGGGTAAGGAGCTCTTGAGCAGTTAGCTGTTTGACCACACATAGGACAGCTGGCAGAGAATAATCTCATGATATCATTTTAAATTGATTAGTAGGATTACTGATCCTTTGAAGGGTGCATTTATGTTATCAAATATCTTGACTAGCAATATATCACAGTCATGCGGATTCTGAAAAATCATAACATTTTAGTTCTACAGAAAATACATTAATATTCAGCATCTGATTTTAGTGCACAGAGGCTCTGTTTTTTTTTTTATTTTGCAGTTTCTGAGGTAATCAGTTAATGTTCCTGAAACAGGAAATAAATACTAATCTTCTATCAGATTCACAGAGGAAGGTTAACATTATCAAACATATTTATTTAAGCTAAGGATGGATGTAGTTTCCTCAATGGTGACCAATAAATATTTTTTAAGTGCAACTGTTATATGCAGTCAAAGTGTAAATGGTATAAAAACAGTGCAGTATCATTACAGAAGGATGGTGCCCACTAAATAAGAAAGTCATGACTTTGAGTAATCTGAATATCGCTATGGAAAATAGATGATGTTAATTACTTTAAACCTACATAACAGTCTGCATTGCAAATGTATAACCTTAAACAGAGTCATATGTTTATCAGGTAC